>NW_027507825.1:17500347-17725347 GCF_037356315.1 Lithobates pipiens
GCTGATAATTGCATAAATAAGCAGGTGTATAGGTATTTCCAATATATGGCTTGTTGAAAGTATGTAAGTATGTGTCATACAGAACAGAACAGCAAATTACCCAGCAGCGGGCAAAAGTATTTACCTCTTGACCAATTCTCCTATACCCCGTATTACAAACCATACTCTAAAATTCAGTTCTTACTTCAAAGCTCTAGAAGATTATCTTTTTTTTTCTCCCGGGAACATTGTTCTACCTTAGAAAATATACTATAACTTGGTTCATTGGTATGCATGAATATGGTAATGTAGAAGTTAGAGATGCACCGCAGTCTCGGCGGGACGAAACGTATAGGGCGGAAATGGTGTTTTCGGCAGTTTGCAGATAAAGAAAAAGTTGTTGATAATGGCAATGAAAATACATGCGATTTTGCCACGATTTTATTGGGCTTCTGGTATGTTTTTCATAGGTCATGCGACTCAAAAACCGCATCAAAAATGTAACTTGGGAGTTGACGCGTTCCTGCTGCATTTTTAATGCATTTCCACGGGCGGGGGGCTGGGACCAGTGTATCTGCCATGCCTGGCCAAATCCCCTACAAAGCTGGATATCACGGTAGAGACACCGCTATTCCAGTGATCTCCACTTGCTTTTGCTTTACATACCCAACGGCTGCCCTTTAAACGCAGGAGGTGGGCTGCTCAGCATGGGCACCATTTATAGAAAGCTTTGCATTTTCTGAATAATTGCGAAGCGTTCTACGATTGGAGTAGGCACAGAGGCAAGGCAGTGACGTCCTGCTCTCCACCTTGTCCAGTCATAGAACGCTTTGCAATTATTGAGGAAATACAAAGCATCCTCTGAATGGTGCCCATGCTGAGCAGCCAACCTCCTGTGTTCGGAATGGAGCAGGGCATCGATGCAGGACATGGAAGAAAGTGGAGATCGCTGCGTTTTACAGTCATTTACAGCTTCCAGGGTCATCAAAGTCAGGTATGCCACAATACATCAATCCAAGCTGGACCAGTGTAACAATGTATAAAATATATCTATTGGAATCTGGAGTTTAATGGATCTTGTCTATGGCATGATTGTTGGTGGGGGGGGGGGCTGGTTTGATTATTTCTGACTGCTGATTTACTGGGATTTTCATGCACAACAGTTTACTTTAAGGCCTTGTTTAGAGTGGTTGTGGGGGTTGGGTTCATGCTTAAGCTGCAAAGCATTGTGGTGATCCAAAAGCTAGCCAGAACCCCCCCCCCCCATGCAACACATTCAGCTGAATGGCCCCACAACCGTATCCAATGCATACGATTGAGGCATGGTGGGTATAGATTTTATGGAGTCAAAACTGGCGCAGAACAACTCTCCTCCTCGCTGCCTGTCAGATGCCCTCCGAAGAGTGATCCAACATGGATCGTTCTTCAGAAGGGCACCAAAAATGTAACAAGCCCTAATGGTTTAAAGCATGGAAAAAACATCTGGGGGAACCGCAGTCCTGCCAATAGAAACACCTTATTGATGAGCGCAGCCAGAGGATGGCTAAGACTGGTTTGAACTGACAGAAAAGCTATGGTATGTGGAAAAAAATTAATAAAAATGTCATTTGGGTACAGCGTTGTATGACTGCGCAATTGTCATTCAAAGTGCGTCAGCACTGAAAGCTGAAAATTGGTCTGGGCAGGAGGGGGGTAAAAGTGCCCAGTAAACAAGTACAGTAGTTAAACTACAATTCAGCTTGAGTCATATCCGCTGCTATTCACACTTTTATTTTATTTTTTACTGGAAAAGCTGATGAAAAAAATCCTCTGCTGGATCTCTTCTCATGTATTCCCATCACACTCCTTCCCAGGAACAGCCTGGAGTAAGCCCTTGTACACACGGTTGGAGATTCCGACGGAATGTGTCCTATCGTTTTGTTGGATATTCCGACTGTGTGTGGTCTCCATCGGACTGTTTCCGTCGGAGTATCCGACGGACCAAGTTTTCCAACTTGTCCGTAAAATTTTCAGACAAAATGCTCCGATCGGACATACTCCAATCATGTGTAGCCTACTCCGACGGACAAAGTGCCACGCATGCTCAGATCAAATTCCTAGACCAAAGCTATTGGCTACTAGCCTGAACGTAGTCCCGTCATAACAATATAACGTCATCACGTTGTGTACAATCGGATTTTCCGACAACTTTGTCCGACCGTGTGTATGCAACAGTTTCGGACAAAATCCGTCAGACAAAATCCAACAGATTTGGTTGTCAGAATGTCCGACCGTGTGTACAAGGGCTAGGGCTCGTTTTACACATGTTGTCAGTTTATCATCCATCCGTTGACAGATGGAAAACGGACATCAAAGCATCTCTATGGAAAACTGATGTAAATGGATGATCATCAGTTTACATCCGCATCTGGCATCATACTTTTTTTTTTTTTTTTTTTCTAAACTGATCAAAGCTCTATTTTTTTTCTTCAGTTTAAAAAAAACGGATCGAATGAAAAACAGATATAAACTGACAAATTTTCATTTCATTTTTCATTTGTTTTTGCATTGGTAGTGGATTTCAAAAACCAGATGAAAAATTGATGAGCATTGTTGAAAAACAGATAAAACACTGATGAATACTTCATCCGTTTTGACATGACTGAACTGATGAAATGATCAGTCTGCATGTGTGAAAGGGGCCTAAAGCGGAACTTAGACCCCCTTTCACACTGGGGCATTTTTTTGGGCGTTTTTTAGGCGCTTTAGCGTTAAAAAAAAGCGCTAGAAAGAAGCCGCAACTGCAATCCCAATGTAAAAGCCTGAGTGCTTTCACACTGCGATCCCTTTCACACTGGCATTTTTCAGGCGTTTTAGCGTTAAAAAAAAGCGCCTGAAAGAAGCCACAACTGCAATCCCAATGTAAAAGCCCGAGTGCTTTCACACTGAGGCGCTGCGCTGGCAGGGCGTCAAAAAAAGTCCTGCAAGCAGCTTTTTTGCAGCGCTTTTGGAGCGGTGAATACAACGCTCCTAAAGCGCCCCTTCCCATTGAAATCAATGGGAAGCGCCTGAAAAGCGCCTGAAAAACTCTTTTGGCAGCAGCGTTTTGTGGGAGCTTTTAACCCTTTATTTGGCCACTAGCAGGGGTTAAATGCGCCCCAATAGCGCTCGAAAAAATCTGGTAAAGTGCTGCTAGTTTAAGCGGTGCTTTACGAGCGTTTTTTGGGCGCTGACATTGTGAAAGGGCTCTTAAAGCACTCGGGTTTTCACATTGGGAGATGAGGCTTCTTTCAAGCGCTTTACAAACGTTTTTTTTAACGCTAAAGCGCTTGAAAAACGCCCCAGTGTGAAAGGGGTCTAAACCCATCGATTTAACGGTTTCAAAAAACAGTTACATTTCTTGCACATTCCGGGAATGTAACTGTCGCATTTGCTTATGCTGTCAACCAAACTGTCAGACCATCAAATGGCTGGAGTCATTACTGATCACATGTGCAGATCAAACAGGGGCCAAGATGGCAGCTTCCATGGCTGAAAAAGATAGCAGGGTTTAGTTCCACTTTAAGAGGGGCAGAGATTTTATTTCCCTTGGATACAGTGTTGAATTATTATAAGGTCATCAATCCTATATCCAAAATAGCCCAAAACCACAGCTTCTGCTTCAGTGTGCAGACATGTGGAAGTGATCTGTTTATCCGGTGATTACACAATCGCATCTGCAGCTGCAGTAAGAAATTTTGCTCTCAAGGTTTTGTATGTGCAAAGCTATCTGCAAGAGGAGTCAGTGTGGTGTGTTAAAGGGGATTTTCACTGTAAAGGTAAACTCTACCTTTTCACCAGAGAAAAGAAAAGCTGCATCAAAACAAAAAAGGGGTTCAATGTCTTACTTTTTTTTCTTTCTAAAGCAGCCACAGCCTGAATAGAAAAGCCTGTTCCCTGCCAGCATGCTGTAGAGTAGAGCTGCACGATTCTGGCCAAAATGAGAATCGCAATTTTTTTGCTTAGAATAAAAAGATTGTGATTCTCGTGATGTAAAATCTTTCACATTATACAAAAAAAAAAAAAAAAAACGGGCTAACTTTACTGTTTTTTTTTTTTTTCTTTTTTTATTATTAATTTAAAGTAATGTAAAAAAAAAAAATTGCATTTGAAAGACCGCTGCGCAAATACAGTGTGACATAAAATGTTGCAACAACCACCATTTTATTCTCTAGGGCAGTGATGGTGAACCTCGGAACCCCAGATGTTTTGGAACTACATTTCCCATGATACTCCACTACACTGCAGAGTGCATGAGCATCATGGGAAATGTAGTTCCAAAACATCTGGGGTGCCAAGGTTCGCCATCACTGCTCTAGGGTGTCTACTAAAAAATATATATATAATGTTTGGGGGCTCCAAGTAATTTTCTAGCAAAAAAAAAATATATATTTTTTCTTGAAACCAGTAAATTTCAGAAAAAGGTTTAGTGTTTCAGTGGTTAAACTTTTTTAACTTACACACAAAGTCTATTCCATTGAAAAATTGTTACAATGTTTATACTTAAGTTCAACTGATAAAGAATGTTGTGATTCTTGGCAGAATGCCCAGTTTTTCTCTTCCTTTCTTTTGAGGGTTGTGGCTTCAGAAGAGCAGAGAGAATTCTTTGCATAGAAAGAATCGTGAAACACTTTAGATGGCGATAACGATTCTTGACGATTAATTGTGCAGCTCTACTGTAGAGATGGGATCTTGGCCTGCATGTGAAAGCATTGGCCCTTGGAGAGGTCCTTAAAGCCCTAGCGCAGTGATGGCGAACCTTGGCACTCCAGATGTTTTGGAACTACATTTCCCATGATGCTCAACTGCACTCTGCAGTGCATGAACATCATGGGAAATGTAGTTCCAAAACATCTGGGGTGCCAAGGTTCGCCATCACTGCCCTAGTGACTTAGACCTATAGATCTGCAATCGGCTCCTTCTGATTGGAGAGCTATGACTCAGCATGGGGTGTGTCAGACCTCTGCAGTGAGGCCACTGCTTCCACAAAGAAAGCAAGAGTCGCACTCCGCGGTTGCTTTCAGGGGCAGGCTTTTTTTTTTTTTTGATAGGTTCTCGCATCCACGCAAATTGGTGACTTAAACCAAGATTAGGTGAATTTAAGTTTGAAACCATATTAACCACTTGAGGTCTGGGCCATAGCCAAATGAAGGCTACAGCGCAGACCTCAATTTCTGGGAGGCCGTCATAGGGCGTCCTCCCCTGTGCACGCTCCCTGCATGCGCGCTGTGATCACCAAGTCACAGAGACTCTGCTGATCACCGATCCTAGTAAGGGGCCAGTCCCGGCCCCTTATTGTGTGATTAGTTGTCAGCCAATGACAGCTGATCACATGATGTAAACAAAAGCTCGGTGATCTTTTTTTTTTTTTCTCCTCATGCTGACAGCGTGAGAAGAAAAAAAAAAAGCTGATCACTGGCGTATGTTAAAGGGACATTGGTCCAGAAGAAGGAGGAGGCACATCTGCCTCCTCTGTGCCATTTAGTACCCCCTGCCAGTGCCCACATGTGCCACCTATCAATGCCCACAAGTGCCACCTATCAATGCCCACAAGTGCCACCTATCAATGCCCACCATTGGTGCCAATCAGTACCACCTAGCAGTGCTGCCTATCAGTGTAAGCAATCGGTGCCCATCAGTGCCACCCATCGGTGCCCATCACTGCCACCTCATCAGCATAAATCAATAAAGGAGAAAAAAAAAAAGAAAAGAAAAATTACCTGTTTACAAAATTTTATAACAAAATATAATTTTTTTTTTATTCAGTCTTTCAATTTTTTTAACAAAAAATAAAAACCTCAGAGGTGACCAATTACCACTTTAAAGAAAGCTCTATTTGGGGGAAAAAAAATTATAAAAATGAATGACAATTGCACGGTCATGCTACACTGTACTCAAATTACAAAGTGCAACAGTGCTGAAAGCTGAAAATTTGTTAAGTATGCAGATGACAGAGGAGAGAGAAGAGTGCTCTTAAGGTGTAGTATTATACTTTTTATTGAAAACCAACAAGTAATGTACTTACAATTTAGGTTACTATAAATCCAGCATTAAGAACGCTGGTTTGCATTCCACCTGCGCTCCAACAACCAGAAATGACGTATCACAGCAGCTCCGCCCAGCACGTTTCGTCAGCATGCATCTGATGCCATCCCTCTGATGTTGGTGGAAAGGATATAGCTTTGTCCTTACTCATGGGGGATGCTTATTTCAAGCCAATTGGATTTATTTTGGACTTTTGTTTACTTTATGGATTCAAATTCTTACTTTTTAATATAGTGACACTATTCGCATTACTTTTTGGTGGTAATCTCAAAGTTTTCATTTATTGTGATCCTATGTCTACTTGTATATATTAGACTTGGGAGCGTGGTTACCAATATCATTTATCATCCAGTACAGTAGTGTCATGCTATCTGGTGCAGGCAAACTCACTGTTTGTGCAAACAAATGGCCACTGCCCCCACCTATAGCTGGCCTTTGCAGCAAGAAGCGCATGGAAGGGCGACGCATGTCAAGCAAAACCAAAGAAAATTCCCCTGTTTGTGACCTGCATTTGGGGTGTTGATAAGTTAACACGGACACTCGCTGCATATGGCAAGTGCAGTGCGTTTTGAACGCGGTGAGGGAAACGCACACAAAGCACTGGTTTCCCACATCGCGTTCTGGTATGAACTGACTTTTGTGTTGATACACCTGGAATTTAGTTTAGCGAATTTAAACCAAAGCTCATTTGGGCTTTCATTAAGCTTTCTTATTGGACACGACCCTTTTTTTTTTGTTGCCTGGACCATGAACCACAGTCTCGTATTTCTGTGCTGGAGAACATTATCAACACTGCTGTTTTGTTGTTATCGGTAATTATTATTCTAAACTGTATTATTTTTATATTCTAGTTGACAATCAAAGCCTTACATGTTCGCCCAGAATCCTCGATTTCGCCACAAGAATGTTGTCTGCGCGTGACGCTCATGCCGCTTCGCCTCAACATCGACCAGGTAAGTTTTACAGTTGCCGGTGTACACAAGTGTCTGTCCAGCAGAGGGCAGCAGCACTGAGGTTACTCCATTCCATAAACATTCAGTAATACAATAACACTGTATTTGCATTCAGGATGTGTGTAGGAGAGATCTTTTATGCAATCAAAACCATCATTTATTATCAGATTATTATTGTTTAAAGCATGTAGGAGTGCCTAGAATCTTGGCCAACCATTACTGGTCTGTAAAATATAAAAAAAAATCTGGTTATATTTGTTTTTTAAACTTTATTGCACTGTTAGGGAATAATAAACGATTTTATTTCATCGTAAAAAACCCAGGGTGAAAACCTGAAAGAACATATGATTATAGTGTAAGATCACATGATTGGTTTACATCCAGTGTCAACAGGTACACCTTTACTTCTCATGCTGCTTATGTAGGTGGGGCTTCTAAGCTCTTCAGTTCTTCTCTGTGAGGGACACATTGCTGGTTTAAAGTGGTTGTAAACCCTTACAAACCACTTTGACCTACAGGTAAGCCTACAGGTAAGCCTAGATTAAGGCTTACCTGTAGGTCCAAGAAATATCTCCTAAACCTACACACCACCGCTGTCTACGGCGCATGCAGGCACACTGGGCAAGCCCCAGAACGCTGCGATATGACGCGAGTGTCGGCTCCCGTGCGCATGCCCTGGGGTGACGTTATCACTGCTTCGGCGAATCACAGCGCCGGAGCAGCGAGACCCACCAAGAAGATGGATGCTTGGAACTACAGGGGACAGCAGTGACTTCCCTGGCTCCTGTGTCAGGTAAGTGACACATAATGGACTACTATGCTATGCAATGTGATGCATAGTAGTCCATTATGCTTTACCTATGCAGGGAATCAAAGAGGAAGTAAACCCATCAGGGTTTACTTCCGCTTTAATAGAGGTTTTATATACCATATTGTGACATCCCGCACTGATTGCATCCACCAAACGGGGCCTCCTGCCCTCCAAACACTTCCAGCAGGCTGATAACAAATGCCAGCCCTTTACCCCAAGAATCATACACAGACAAGATGTTGAGGTAAAAACCAAAGGAACGACTCTTTTTATTAAAACCCAGACACAAGTTTGTATACCTTCAGGTGGAATTTCCCTTTTTGAGGATATTAGCATAGATAAGATAAGACGTACAATAGAGTGTATTTCACACCCGCTCGTTTACATATACCATATTTATCGACGTATAACACACACTTTTTTTCCCCTTAAAAGCAGGGGAAAACCGCGGGTGCGTGTTATACGCTGATCCCCCGCAATTCTGAGCCTTCTCAGCGGCTTTCAGCCATTATCGGCGGCTGCCAAGAACGGCCTAAGGCGGCTGAAAGCTGCAGAGAAGAGCCAAAGGCGGCCAGAGGCCACCTAGAACTACTGCGCATCGCCGAGATACACAGGACATCCGGCTCTGTATCTCAGCGGCGGCATTTAAAAAAAAAAAAAAACTGACAAGGCTGCAATGCTGGACAAGGCTGACTGACAAGACTGCAATGCTGGACAAGGCTGACTAACAAGGCTGCAATGCTGGACATGGCTGACTGACAAGACTGCAATGCTGGACAAGGCTGACTAACAAGGCTGCAATGCTGGACATGGCTGACTGACAAGGCTGCCATGGTGGACAAGGCTGCATATGACACTGACAAGGCTCCAATGGTGGACAAGGCTGCATATGACACTGACAAGGCTGCAATGCTGGACATGGCTGACTGACAAGGCTGCCATGGTGGACAAGGCTGCATATGACACTGACAAGGCTCCAATGGTGGACAAGGCTGCATATGACACTGACAAGGCTCCAATGGTGGACAAGGCTGCATATGACACTGAAAAGGCTGCAATGGTGGACAAGGCTGACTGACAAGGCTGCAATGGTGGACAAGGCTGCATATGACACTGACAAGGCTGCAATGGTGGACAAGGTTGCATATGACACTGACAAGGCTGCAATGGTGGACAAGGTTGCATATGACACTGACAAGGCTGCAATGGTGGACAAGGCTGCATATGACACTGACAAGGCTGCAATGGTGGACAAGGCTGCATATGACACTGACAAGGCTGCAATGGTGGACAAGGTTGCATATGACACTGACAAGGCTCCAATGGTGGACAAGGTTGCATATGACACTGACAAGGCTCCAATGGTGGACAAGGTTGCATATGACACTGACAAGGCTCCAATGGTGGACAAGGCTGCAGATGGACACTGATGAGGCTGCATTGATGGGCATTTAAATGTAAGTTTTTTTGTTTTTTTTTCCTTAAACTTCCCTCCTAAAAGATTTTTTCCTTAAAATTCCCTCATAAACATGGGGTGCGTGTTATATGCTGGTGCGTGTTTTACGCCGATAAATACGGTAATACATCCAACTATCTCCTGTTGGCGGTGTGTCACACCCTCAGCGGGTTTTATCCATGTATTTTACACCTGTCCCCAGATCAAAATCAGTTATTTTAACTTACCACTATCCAGATCCCATTGACAGTGGAGGTATGCTTGTTGGGACTTGTTGACCCTCTGGCTCCTCACAGCGGGGTTAGAACCCTTTTGGGAATATTACTCTATTATGCACTTCTTAGGTAATAGAACTTTGCATTCATGTCATACCAAATGGATAATTTTCTAGGTATTTAAGTTCTGATAGAGTGCCTACCTTCTTAGTGAGCTAGGCTCTGAAGATTGTTTGGGAAAAGCCTTTGTGAGCCAGCCTGCACAGGATACATACATAGTTACATAGTAGGTGAGGTTGAAAAAAAAGACAAAAGTCCATCAAGTCCAACCTATGTGTGTGATTATATGTCGGTATTACATTGTATATCCCTGTATGTTGGGGTCATTTAGGTGCTTATCTAATATTTTTTTGAAACTATCGATGCTCCCCGCTGAGACCACCGCCTGTGGAAGGGAATTCCGCATCCTTGCCGCTCTTACAGTAAAGAACCCTCTACGTAGTTTAAGGTTAAACCTCTTTTCTTCTAATTTTAATGAGTGGGCATGAGTCTTGTTAAACTCCCTTCCACAAAAACATTTTATCCCTATTGTGGGGTCACCAGTACGGTATTTACGAATTGAAATCATATCCCCTCTCAAGCGTCTCTTCTCCAGAGAGAATAATTTCAGAGCTCACAACCTTTTCTCCATAACTAATATTCTCCAGACCTTTTATTAGCTTTGTTTCCCTTCTTTGTACTCGCTCCATTTCCAGCACATCCTTCCTGAGGACTGGTGCCCAGAGCTGGACAGTATACTCCAGGTGCGGCCAGACCAGAGTCTTGTAGAGCGGGAGAATTATTGTTTTATCTCTGGAGTTGATATCCTTTTTTAAAAGTTGTCAGCCTTCGCGCCGCTAAGTGGTAATAAGTGACTAAAGTGGAACAAAATCCAAAATCAGATATAATGAAACACAGATGCTGTGAAAAAGAGCCTGAGTGATATAAAGTGCAAATGCTAACTAAAAAATGCAGCAGGACAAAATAGTGAGCACAAACTATCAAATAATGAATATAAAGGGGTGGGTCCTGCGCAAATCGTGCCACTCAAATAAAATACACAAATTCAAAATAATATAAATATGTGCATACATACAACCTTGTATGTATGCACATATTTATATTATTTTGAATTTGTGTATTTTATTTGAGTGGCACGATTTGCGCAGGACCCACCCCTTTATATTGATATCCTTTTTTAATGCCAATATTCTGTTTGCTTTGTTAGCAGCGGCTTGGCATTGTCTGCCATTGCTGAGCCTCATCTACTAGGACCCCCAGGTCCTTTTCCATCCTAAATTCCCCCAGAGGTTCTCCCCTCAATGTATAGATTGCATTCATATTTTTGCCACCCAAATGCATTATTTTACATTTTTCTACATTGAACCTCATTTGCCATGTAGTTGCCCCTCCCCCCATTCATTTGTTCATATCTTTTTGCAAGGTCTCCACATCCTACGGAGAAGTTATTGCCCTGCTTGGCTTCGTATCGTCCGCAAATACAGAGATTGAACTGTTTCCCCCATCCTCCAGGTCATTTATGAACAAATTAAATAGGATTGCTCCCAGCACAGAACCTGGGGGACCCCACTACCCACCCCTGACCATTCCGAGTACTCCCCATTTATTACCGTCCTCGAAACTCGCCCTTTTAGCCAGTTTTCAATCCATGTACTCACCCTATGGTCCATGCCAACGGACCTTATTTTGTACAGTAAACGTTTATGGGGAACTGTGTCAAATGCTTTTGCAAAATTCAGATATACCACGTCTACGGGCCTTCCTTTATCTAGAAGGCAACTCACCTCCTCATAGAAGGTTAATAGATTGGTTTGGCAAGAATGATTCTTCATGAATCCATGCTGATTACTGCTAATGATCTCATTACTAAAATCTTGTATATAGTCCCTTATCACCCCCGCCAAGAGCTTGCATACTATTGATATTAAGCTAACTGGACTGTAATTCCTAGGGATGTATTTTGGGTCCTTTTTAAATATTGGTGCTACATTGGCTTTTCTCCAGTCAGCTGGTACCATTCCAGTCATTAGACTGTCAGTAAAAATTAGGAATAATGGTCTGGCAATTCCTTGATTAAGTTCCCTTAGTACCCTCGGATGCAAGCCATCTGGTCCCAGTGATTTATTAATTTCCCAAGTCTAATTCTAATTCTGTCCTGTTAGCCATGACGGTGCTTCCTGTGATGTGTCATAAGGATAAGCCCCTGATTCCCTCGTGAAGACGGCGGAGAAGAATAAATTCAATACCTTCGCCATCTCCCCATCCTTTGAAGCCAGATATCCTTCCTCATTCTTTATGGGGCCAATATGGTCTGTCCTCCTCTCTTTTTTACTGTTTACATACTTAAATAATTTCTTAGGATTTTTTTGCTCTCCTCCGCTGTGTCTCTTTCGTGTTCTATCTTAGCCGCCCTAATTGCACCCTTACATTTCTTGTTGCATTCTTTATAAAGTCTGAATGCTGATGATGATCCCTCAACCTTGTATTTTTTTAAGGTCTTCTCCTTTGCTTTTATATGCATTTTTACATTGGAGTTAAGCCATCCGGGACTTTTGTTCGCTCTTTTAAATTTATTACCCAATGGGATGCATTGGCTAATGCCCTTATTTAATATGCTCTTAGCCCTTGTACACACGGTCGGACATTCTGACAACCAAATCTGTTGGATTTTGGCCGACGGATTTTGTCCGATGGATTTTGTCCGAAACTGTTGCATACACACGGTCGGACAAAGTTGTTGGGAAAATCCGATGATTCAGAATGTGATGACTTAATTTTGTTATGATGGGACTACGTTCAGGCTTGTAGCCAATAGCTTTGGTCTAGGAATTTGATCTGAGCATGCGTGGCACTTTGTCCGATCGGAATTCTCTACACACAATCGGACAAAGTCCGATCGGATCATGTTGTCGGAAAATTTTATAGCCCAGCTGGAAAATGTCCGTCGGATACTCCGATGGAAACTGTCTGATGGAGCCCACACATGGTCAGATTATCCGACAACACGGTCCTATCGGACATTGTCCATCTGAATATCCAACCATGTGTACAAGGGCTTAAAGCAAACCCATCTCTCCTCTGTGTTCTTTGTTCCTAAGATTTTATCCCAATTCATGCCTTCTAACAAGGTTCGTAGTTTAGGGAAGTTGGCTTTTTTTAAATTCACTGTCTTTGTATTCCCCTTATGTTTCTTATTTGTCTGATTTATACTGAAGCCAATTGACCTGTGATCGCTGTTTCCTAAATTGCCCCGTATTTCCACATGCTTGATCAGGTCTGTGTTGGTAATCAGTAGATCCAGTAACACCTTATTTCTAGTTGGTGCATCTACCATCTGAACCATGAAATTATCCTCCAAGATATTTAGGAACTGGCGAGCCTTAGACAAATGCATGGTTCCCTCCACCCAGTCTATGTCTGGATAATTAAAATCCCCCATTATGATAACACTTTGTGTCCTTGCTATTAATCCAACTTGTGATAGGAAATCTCCCCCTCCTCCCTCAGGTTAGGGGGCCTATATCATACTCCCAGTATTATTATCCCCTTAGTTTCATCACTTTGGAGCTCTACCCATAAGGATCCCACCTCCTGCCTAGCTCCCTTAGTGATGTCATCTCTCACATTCACTTACGTACATTATTCTTGATATATAGGCATACCCCTCCCCCTTTTTTCTCTCTCGATCCCTGCGATAAAGGGTATACCCTTGAATGTTTGCCAGCCAATCATGAGAGCTGTTGAACCAGGTCTCTGAAATTCCCACAAAATCTAAATCCTCCTCGTCTTGTCCGCCAGGCTCCTGGCATTGGTCAACATGCCACATAGTTTAGACCGGTTGTATATTGTCCTCTTATTGAGTGTTCCAAGATTTCAACTAGGACTTGTTACTATACTTACCTTGGGTTTATGTGCTTTAGTCAACCTACCACTAATGCCCCCAATACTACCCTCTGGAATATGTTCTGCGGTGACTATATCTACCTCTGGGCCCTCCCCCCATCACCTAGTTTAAAAAAAATACTTTTTGGCCATCTTTACTCCCAGCTGATCTGCACCCTCCTCATTTAGGTGCAGTCCATCCCTTCTATAGTACTGGTGATCGACTGAGAAGTTGGCCCAGTCCTCCAGGAACCCAAACCCCTCCTTACTACACCAGCTCCTCATCCACTTGTTTACTTCCCTAATCTCCCTCTGCCTTTCTGGTGTGGCTCGATGTGTCGGTAGTATTCCTGAGAATACTCCCTTGGAAGTCCTTTTTCCTCAATTTAGCTTCCAAGTCTTAAAATCGTTCTTTAGGACACGCCACCTGCCTCTGACTTAGTCATTGATGCCAATGTGCACCATGACAACCTGGTCTTCCTCTGCCCCTCCCAGTAATCTGTTCACCAGATCCGTGATGTGCCGAACCCGTTCTTCCCCCGGCAGCTAGGAGAGTCCCTCAGCTCCAGCAGTGCTGGTCCCTGACTGGTTTCACCAATGTCACTCAATTGAGCATACTTATTGGGATGTTCCAGCCCTAGATCGGCCTCCCTGGCACTTCTCCCTCTACCCTTCCTGACTGTCACCCATCTACTCTTTCCCAGCTGACAGTGGTTTTGATGCTTCATCACTATATCTAAAACTGAAAAAAAAACAAAAAAAAAACATTAAGTTCCCCTTAAAACTGAACTATAGAGAAATCTCTAAACTACCCATGTAGTGGAATTCCCCCTTCACTGCAAGGGCTAAATGCTCTTTTTGCCCAGGTTACCATTAAAAAGTAGTTTTACTTACCATATTCTTTTGCTGGCTCAAGAGAAAAGGGATCCGCTGCTCCAGGTGTATGCAATACCTCTATTGGAACCAAGTAGGAGTTCTAACCCCCGGCCCGTCTCTGTGAAAACTTGAGAAAAAGAAGAAATGGCTGCACATCCAAAGGTTCCAAAACACAAAATGCCTTTTATTGAAAATGACCAGGATATACCAAGGACAACTGATATTAGTCAAGGACACGTGTTTCACACATCTGACCCGTGCTTAATCATCACAAAGACTATACTGAACGCTGGAGCTTATATAGGACCGCCGTAACATCAACAGTTCTTCATCAGGCGGTCAAAATAAAGAACAGCTGCACAACATGATTATCCTCCAAAATAACAACTGTGTATAAAAAGTGTACAAAAAAAATTATTGTGTGTATATAAATACATTCACCAATGTAAACGCACATAACTAATAAGAAAAAGTCAACATAAATACATGTATACACAGTAAACATAAAAATGAATGGAGTGAAATGTATATGTTGTTGTTACTACTAAATGGTGCATGAATAATAGAAAAATAGGGTCACACTATGTTTCTCTCATATTGAATTTAGACACCATGTGTCTCATTAAAGAGGAAGTAAACCCTCATGAGTTTACTTCCTCTTTCATTCCCTGTAAAGGTAAAGCATAATGGACTACTATGCATCGCATCGCATAGTAGTCCATTATGTGTCACTTACCTGACACAGGAGCCAGCGAAGTCACCGCTGTCCCCTGTAGTCCGGCGCATCCATCTTCTCGGTGGGTCTCACTGCTCCGCCGCTGTCATTCGGCGAGGCAGCAATGATGTCACTCCCGCGCGTGCGCACGGGAGCCCTTTTACGTGCGGCATATCGCCGTTGACGGGTGCCACGCCCAGTGCGCCTGCGCGCCGCTGTCTAGGGCGCATGCATCGTAGACAGCGGTGCCTGTCTTTCGGCAAATATCTCCTAAACCGTATAGGTTTAGGAGATCTTTCTTGGAGCTACAGGTAAGCCTTAATCTAGGCTTACCTGTAGGTCAAAGTGTGTTGTAAGGGTTTGCAACCACTTTAAAGTGCGTGTATTGATGAAGGTATTCAAACGCCAAAAAGAGAAAGAACAAAAGAAAAGAAAATAGAATAAGAGAGGGAGGGAGAGACAGACCCTTAATGTGAAAAAAGTGGGCACAATAAAAGGTGCCCAAATATAAGAATGGACTATATAATAAAAGGAAATCTACCAAAAATGTATGTGGGTGAATGTGTGTAATCTAAAATTACATGTATAAACGTAACAAAATGAAATAAATAAAATGAAAAAGAAAAGTGAATAAAAAATTATTAGATTAATATTACAATTCTATATTTTGTCTCAAACAAGTCAACATAAACATGGAAACACAAGCTGGTATCTCGAAAACATGTATAAATGTGTCCACCGTGTCCACATACGATGTAAACGTTCACCAATATGAGCAGCCTAAATGGACACACAAAGACGTGTAGACTTTTAAGCTTTCTTATGTCAAGAAAGGCACATGTGAATCACATGTGCCTAAAACAAAATGAAAGGGTGGAATGTATACGTAAAAATGTCCATGGATGGACAGATCAAAAGGCCAAAATGTCAATGCGTGACTGTCTGTATAGATAAATATAAGCATAATGTAACATCCAAATAAAGGCATGGAAAGATACAGCCATAATCAATTTGCAAGTTCCTGAAAAGAAAACACCAGGGACACCAACGTCTTAGCCCTTGTACACACGGTCGGACATTCCGACAATAAAATCCGTCGGATTTTGTCCGATACCGGTGTTTCATACACACGGTTGGACAAAGTTGTCGGAAAATCCGATCGTTCTGAACGTGATGACGTTATTTCGTTACGACGGGACTACGTTCAGGCTAGTAGCCAATAGCTTTGGTCTAGGAATTTGATCTGAGCATGCGTGGCACATTGTCCGATCGCAATTCTCTACACACAATCGGACAAAGTCCGATCGGATCATGTTGTCGGAAAGTTTTATAGCCCAGCTCTAAAACTTTGTCCGTCAGATATTTCGATGGAAACAATCCGATGGAGTCCACACACGGTCGGATTATCCGACAACACGGTCCGATTGGACATTTTCCGTCGGAATGTCCGACCGTGTGTACAAGGGCTTAGAGGCGCTAAATCTATGGGAAACACAGCAAAACGCATGTATGCCCCACACGGACCCTTCCATAGAGTGCTACATCCATAAAGGGAGTAAGAGAAAAATAACACACACGTGCATATATAGTGCATGTATTATGGAAACTGGGAAAGAGGGGGCGATGATGGGGGGGAAGCATTACCCGATCTGTTCATAAAAATGACTAACATTGCATTCAAAATTTAAACCTCTGGATATCTGAGTCAGTAAATGGAAGATCCAGAATACTTCCCTCCTACATAAAGTCCGAAAAACGTCATGCCATCTTTTGGTGGCCCTGACTCTATTACCTGAACTTTCATTGCTGTTGTATCCCCATTGTGGTAGGCATTGAAATGCTTAGCCACATTGGTGGACGGATCTTTCGCCACACTGGATGTGTTCCTGGAAGCGGTCACGAAGGCGTCTCGTTCTTCCAACATATTGTGCTTTGCAAGTAGCACATGTAATTAAATATACCAAATAACCGGTATTGCAATTAAAGAAAGAATGAATATCGAAAACCTTCCGACTCGCAGAAGAACAAAACTTATCACCACCATGAACATGCCTACAACCATTAGAGCCACATCTGTAGTTTCCTTTACAAAAAAAGCCAAGTGACTGACTGAGAAAGTTGTATTTTGGAAGAAGCTGAGAGATGAGGAACGGCTCAGAGTAGGAGCCCTCCGGGAGACTCCATTGACGCCCTCCCTTAGAATGTTGGCACCAATCTCATCAGAATATAAAGAGTTTAAATGTCTATTGAAAATGCCTTTTATTTGACTAAACTCACTACTGCATGGGGTGGATATAGTTAACTGAGTGGCTTTATCATTCTTCCTGTGGTTAAATCTCTGCAGTAGCCCAGTCCTACATTTTTGTCTAGCTATGGATAAAGCCCTGTCGAGCATCCATCTTGGATACTCACGTTGTAAAAAATCTATCATACAGAAACTTAAGCCCCGTGCACACGATTGGGTTTTCCGCAAACAAAGCATCACACTTTGTCCAAAGGGCGTGTGCCGTGAACTTGTCTTGCATACAAATGGTACACAATTGTCGGCCAACAAACCACGAACGTACTGACGTAACTACAAGGAATGTCAGCTCTTGAGCGTCACCCTTTGGGCACCTTCTGCTAATGTCGTGTTTGGTGAGCATTGATTCTGAGCATGCGTGTTTGTACTTTCAAATTTTGTGTGACGGACTTGTGTAAGCACGATAGGAAAATCTGACAAAAGACCGTTGTCCTCCGAAAATTTACTAGCCTGCCATCCAACATTTGTTGGCGGAAAGTTGGCCAACAATTGTCTGATGGAGCGTACTAACAGTCGGATTTTAGGCAAACAGTCTTTCATCAAACAATTCCCAGGAGAAAATCCGATCATGTGTACGAGGCTTTAGCCTCCTGTTAGTACTCTAGATTGTCTTTGCAAATGCATCTCATTCGCAGGAAATGTCCAACTGGGATACCCTTAATCGTGTGCTTAGGAAGTCCCGATTGTGCAAGTATGAGCGAATTGCCAGGGAGGGGTTTCCTATACAAAGTGGTCTCCACCCGGCCATTTTTCCCTGTGCTGGCTACCAGTGTTCCAGCACACACTTTAAGTTGTGGATGATCCCTCAAAGTGGATTCACACTAGAATGTAGTGTGGGAAACCCGCAATAAATGTAATTTTAAATCACAATTAAAATGTACTGCTCTTGTGATCTGAAGCTGGTGTCAGTGCAATCTTAGAGACATCCCAAACACAGGTCGCAAACATTTGCCTGCATAGGATCTCATGGCACAGACAGACCATGCGATCCGGTTGTAGCGCGGTTCCAAAATTGGTGCATACAAGACTTTGGTGCGATTTTGGCCCATGCAATTCATATGGCATTCGTAGTGTGAACCGAGGCTCAGTGATTTTGATTAAAATGCAGGGCTAGTGGTCACACATTGTACACGATGACATCAGAGTGTCACCAACAGTGCGCCAAAGAGAAACATCTTTGGGGGATCGGTAACACAGAGAGGTGAAGCCTGCAGGAGCAAGGGGAAAGGTAAGTAAAAATGAAGGTACCCTAGAACAGTGGTTCTCAACCTCAGTCCTCAAGTACCCCCCAATAGGCCATGTTTTCAGGTCTTCCTTTACTTTGCCCAGCTGCTTTAAATCAATATCCATGACATTGATAAGAGCTATTTCATCTAAGGGAAGTTCCCAAAACATGGCCCGTTGGGGGTACTTGAGGACTGAGGTTGAGAACCCCTGCCCTAGACCTGGGCTTGAGTCCTGCGGGAGCGCGTGGGAATGGCGTCCCTGCACTTTGTTTACAGCAGGAACGCCGTTCCCTTTGCAGGACTAGAGCCACCCGACCCGAATGTTGAGATGCACGCAGAGTGTCGCAGGAAGTGTTTGTCTGTAGTACGTTTTCTCTCATGTCACTCAGCGCTGTTTGCTCCCTGGCAGCCCCTCCTCTCTTCTCGTCTATCCCAGATGATGTCACAAGCCAATGGGGTTTGACGAGAAGAGAGGAGGGGCTGCCGGGAGCGAGCAGCGCTGGGTGACATGAGAGAAAACTTACTACAGACAGGCGCTTCCTGCGACACTCTGCTTGCTGGCTAGTAAGATCCCCTGATGTGCCCTATAATCTGCCCCCTGATGTACCCCATGCCCTGTGCCCTAATGTGCCCTGATGTGTTCCATGCCCTGATGTGCTATGTGGCTTGATGTGCCATGTGGCCTAAAGTGCCCCATGCCCTGATGTGCTATGTGCCCCGTGCCATGTGGCCTGATGTGCCATGTGGCCCCATGCCCTGAGGTGCCTCGTGCCCCGATGTCCTATTTTTTTTATTTTTTTGGTGGGGGAGTGGATCTTGGGTGGGAGTTCCCACACTTTTTTTTCCCCAGGACTTGACCCCTGCCCTGGACAAAAGCATGCATTTAACCCTTACAGTGCTAGGGTAGCCTTACTGCAAGGGTAGTAATGAATTTACCCCAAGTCATTCAAGAACACACGGTCACATCAAATTTCGATCATTTATAACGCGTGACGTACAACACGTGCGATGGGACTAGAAAAAGGAACTTCAATAGCCAGTAGCCAATAGCTTCCGTCTCGTAGGTTGAATCTGAGCATGCGTGAGTTTTGGCGTGTCGGAAGGGCATACACACGATCGGAATTTCCGATAAAAGGTTTTTCAATCGGGAAAATTGAGAACATGCTATCAAATTTTTGGCTGGCAGAAATTCGGACAGCTAAATTCCGATGGAGCATACACACGGTCGCATTTTCCTGGAATTCCGATCGTGTGTACGCGGCATTACTCTTCGTTCCTTTTATCAGGAGTAATAGGCTTTAGGCCAGAGATCCAGTATTGCTTTCGTTTTTTTTCCTCTGTTCAGTGGTGGAATTATATACCGGTAATCGGCATTGCCCATAGCAGACAGATTCTCACTTTTACTTTTTTGTGCTGCACGGGGTCAAAAGAGAGGAGGTAAAAAAAGAGGATCTGATTGGATGCTGTGATGTAGCTGCTGTTCTATTCCCCGTCATGTTTTTTTTTTTTTTTTTTTTTCTCCAGGATGCCTTGTTTTTCCTAAAAGACTTTTTCGCAAGCCTGTCTGCAGAAGTGGAAATATTGGTGACCCCGGATCCTGAAGGTAAAATGATTCAAAGAAAATGTATTTATTTAGATCAGTACAAGGAACAGTCCTTACTAACAATGTGAAGTGCTTGCTCTGATGGCTGCTGCTTTAATTGAAATTCAAAGTCTTCTGAACCCCCCGGGAGATTACTGCTGCAGGGATTGGGGGGGGGGGGGGGGGGGTTCAGAAGACTTTGAATAGAGCTGAGGGTCCTTTGACAGGCACTCATCGAGAGTACCGACTATGCCCTCCCCTTCTGCCCCCCTCCCTCCTCCATTCATAGATGCTATACCATAGCTTACATGAATGCAAATCTATCTATGAATGGAGGGCAGGTGGATAAATGGAAGGTTTGCCCCCTCCATTCATTAATGGGATTTGCAGAAAAGTGATGGCTAAAAAAGACCAAGAGGTCCATTGTGAATTCTAAGATTATCTGCCTAGAGTTCAGCTGTAGCATTGTTAAAGAAAGCTCCATGTTTAATAAATAGATTTCCCATATACACTTTCTAAAATCTCATCACGATACTGTTCTGGCCATTCATGACGATCCTTCAGATTTTTGTTATATAGTGTGTTACAGGCCATACTGTCTCAGCTTTATTACAAATACTACACAAAGGCCACAATGCATTGCTTAAATAGCCAGTAGCAGGGCCGTCTTTAATATTGATTGGGCCCTGGGCAAACAAACATTTTCTTGGGCCCCCTCTTCCACGCAATTTCACGCAATTTCATCACATCGCATCGCATAGTAGCCCATTATGTGTCACTTACCTGACACAGGAGCCAGCGATGTCCCCGATTTTTCCTCGCCCGCTCGAAGCGTCCATCTTTCTTCCGGGGTCACGGACATTGGGATCTGTGACTGGCCGGAATCGCGTGACGTGCGTGCGGGAGCCACCAGTCACGGCATGTTGTTTAATGAAAACGGCACGCCGTGACCCTTCTAAAGTGCGCATGCGCAGAAAGAATCCTCGTAAGGGGAATTGTAGGTGTAGGTTTAGGAGATATTTGCAGCACCTACAGGTAAGCCTTAATCTAGGCTTACCTGTAGGTTAAAGTGTGTTGTAAGGGTTTACAACCACTTTAAATGAACACATATTACCTATTTGAAATAAAACAGTTGAGGTCAAACTCAACATTCATACCAGCTGGCTCCATCGCCTTAAGCTCATAAATCCAGAAGGATTCTCTGCGACTTAGCCGGCAAATATAATGACCACCTCGTCAATTTCAAATGCTTGGGATCCCATTGATGACACATCCTAAAGACGTTCAGAAGACAGAAAATGTAGGATTTTGGGGTGGGGGGGGGGGGTTGTACTAACCCATTGGTGGAAGTGGGTGGAGTATGATCACCATGTATAAATACATCTGTGGTTCATATAGTGAACTTGGTGCAGTTATTCTCTTGTAAAGTGATGATATTCCCTCAGTTATCAGCTTCCTATGAGAGAAGGAGCTGGGAACGCACCGCTCAGAGCCACCTGTGGGGATCTGATTAGCTGCTGAAGAGATTCGGGTGCCTGCCTGGTCCGCAGCCAGGGAAATCCAATGGAAACGAAGAAGAATGGCGGCACACCCCGGAAGTAAAAAATCTAAAGAATTTATTGAAAGTCCATAAACTCAGTGATGAGTAAGCACGTCTGTGTGAAACTCATCCACTGAGCACCTTTTTTAAATCGATGTTTGTTATGTTCACTTGATTTTATGGACTTTCAATAAATTATTTTGATTTTACTTTTGGATGTTCCGACATTCTTCTTTGTGTCCATCAGCTGCTTATGAGCTTCGGGGGAGGGTGTCAGGATAAGTCTGATCATCGGAGCAGAGCAGGCTGAATCCCAAGCTAGAGAACTGACCACAGCGTGTTCTCCTGCCTGGTGTAGTCAGTTTGGACCAGTGGGAACACCAGGGATTTCACACAACGGAAGTAATACAAAGAGAACAGGAGACTTTCTCACATATGTACATGGTACAGCAGCCACCCATCAGGAATATGAAATGCTGGGGTAACAACCACTTTAAGGTAATTTACAAAGGATAAGGGGGTTCTGGGGAATATTCAATTGCCTTGAGGGGTCCAGGAAGGATTTTTTTTTCCCCCCGCTGGAGCAAATTGGACCATGCTTTATATGATTTTTTTTTTTTTTTTTTTACCTTTCTCTGGATCTAATGAGGGTTATAGAATTGTCTATATGGAGGTTTTCTATTATTAATTTTTTATTGATTTAACTAAGTAGACTTGTGTCTTTTTTTTTTTTTTCTTACTATGTAACAATTGTTGCGCAAATGACAAAATTCAGAACCATTGATAAATGAAACCAGCATTTTATTTCTTATGTGGAAGACTTACTCTGAGATACAATAGCAGTTTGTCCTTGCTCTTGAATTTTCAGTGAAGAGAGCACCGGGCTCCGACGTCACATGCAGTATGCCGAAACATCTGAACAAGCGCAATCGAGTTCCGGTGATTTCAGTAATAAGTCAGAACCAGGCAATGAAAAACGGTGATGTGAATTTTACAGAGTTCAGTGACAGCCCGGAAACTTTGAAGGATGATACTTCTTTCAACGACCAGCCTGTATTTTTCCGGTATGTTCCTTAGTGAGCATAGTACATGTTGTATGATGGTTAATGATACAAATAGATAAATAAATCCACTTATGCGTAGGTAAAAAAAATCAATAGTAAGCAGCTAGCACAACTTGGAGGCAGCAAAGAGCATATACAGCGGGTAAAATAAGTATTGAACATGTCACCATTTTTCTAGGTAAATATATTTCTAAAAGAGCTAATGACCTGAAATGTTCACCACATGTCATTAACAACCCATGTAATCCTTAAGCCGCGTACACACGGGCAGACTGTCTGGCCAACTTAGTCCGTCAGACAATCCGACGGACAGTCCGTCCTACTTTCGAATGAACAGACTTGACCACACACGGATGAACAACAGTCCGTCGAAAGCTTGCGCGATGACGTGTACAGCACGTACGACGGGACTAGAAATAGGAAGTCCAATACACAGCAATGCAACCTTTCGCCGTGTAAATCCTTTCTGAGCATGCGCCATACTTAGTCCGTCGAACTAGCCTACTCACGAGCGGATTGTCCGCTGAAACCAAAGTTTGGACGGACAATATTACGGAAATTCCGAAATACTTAGTCCGCCAGACTGCACACTAAAAAAGTCAGCTGAAGCCCACACACGAGCGGACTGTCCGCTGAAATGTGTTTCGACGGACTAAGTTGGCCAGACAGTCCGCCTGTGTGTACGCGGCTTTACATACAAAGACACCAAAACAAATACGTTCAGAAACAAAGTTATCTGTAATAAAATGCAATGACACAGGAAAAATGTATTGTACGCTTGAAGGAAGGGATGTGCAAAAAGGCATGGAAAGCCAAGACACCAGAGGAAATATATCCGTAATTAGAAAGCAAAAAAAACTCTCAAGATCTTTGCAACCTCAATGTTGCAAAACATACTGATTGGTTACAGAAGGATTTCTAAACTTCTGAATGTTTCAGTGAGCACTGTTGGGGCCATAATCCAGTGGAAGTGGAAAGAACATAATTTCACCATAAACTGTCCATCTTGCTCCTCGCAAGATTTCTGACAGAGGAGTGAAAAGAATTATCAGAAGAGTTGTCCAAGAGCCAAGGGCCACTTGTAGAGAGCTTCAGAAAGACCTGCAATTGGCAGGTACAATTGTTTGAAAGAAAACAATGAGTAACGCACTCAACCGCCATGGCCTGTATGCACGCTCACCATGCAAGACTCCATTGCTTAGGAAAAAGCATGTTGAAGCTCATTTAACATTTGCTGCACAGCATTTAGACAAGCCAGTGAAATACTAGGGAGAATATAGTTTGTCAGATGAGACCAAATTTGAATTAATTGGATGCCATAACGCACACCATATTTGAGGGTCAAATGGCACTGCACATCACCCCAAAAAACATCCCCCCCATACTAACAGTGAATTTTGGAGATGAGAACATCATGGTGTGGGGATGTTTTTCACCATTCGGTACTGGCAAACGTCATTTCAATGAAGGAAGGATGAATGTAAAAATGTAGCAAGATATGCTTGATAAAAATCTGCTGCCAACGGATGA
This sequence comes from Lithobates pipiens, assembly GCF_037356315.1. Lineage (NCBI taxonomy): Eukaryota > Metazoa > Chordata > Amphibia > Anura > Ranidae > Lithobates > Lithobates pipiens. Next base: position 17,524,602 of record NW_027507825.1, read on the forward strand.
TGAAGATTAACACGGGTGGATATTTCAGCAAGGCCGTGATCCCAAACACGAAGCCGAGGAAACTCTCAATTGGTTTCAAAGAAAATAAAGCTACTAGAATGGCCCAACCAATCACCTCACTTGAATCCAATAGAAAATCTATGGAAACAACTAAAGATCAAAGTTCATAGAAGAGGCCTACTGAACCTTCAAGATTTGAAGACTTTTATAACCCGTACACAGGGTCAGATTTTCCGACAGAAAATGTTCGATGGGAGCTTGTTGTCGGAAATTCCGACCGTGTGTATGCTCCATCGGACATTTTCCATCGGAACTTCGGACACACAAGATCTGGATCTCAACTTTTCTGACAACAAAATCCGTTGTCAGAAATTCCGATCGTGTGTACACAATTCCGACTCACTAAGTCCTACGCATGCTCGGAATCAAGCAGAAGAGCCACACTGGCTATTGAACTTCATTTTTTTTTTTTCGGCTCGTCGTATGTGTTGTACGTCACCGCGTTCTTGACATTCGGAAGTTTGAGTCAACATCCATCAGGAAAAAAAAAACATGGATTTTGTTGTCGGAAAATCGTATCGTGTGTACAGGGCATAATTGTGGAAGAATTGCCCAAAATCGCACCTGAGCAATGCATGTGACTAGTTTCTCCATACAGGAGGTGTCTTGAAGCTTTCATTACCAACAAAGGATTTTGAACGAAGTATTAAATACATTTCAGTTATCGTGTTCAATACTTTTTCCCTGTGTCATTCCATTTTATTACATATAACTTAATTTCTGAACTTATTTGTTTTGGTTTATTTGTATGTATTGATTGCATGGGTTGTTACCAACATGGTAAAATTTAATGTCAATAGCAACTTTAGAAATAAATTTACCTAGAAAAATGGTGACGTGTTCAATACTTATTTTATCCGCTGTACAATTTTATATTGAAACGATGCAATATTTTCAAGCAGAATAATTGCATGAACAAATCTACATAAAAGAAAAGTCCTCTAAAAAGTCCATAGTAAGTGTCCACAAATATATAGATGAAAAATAACCTGAAGTGTGCTCATAGATCATGGAGTGATGTCAAATAAGCTCCTTTCACCTTCAACGAGCACACGCAGCCTCTTACCACCAGATATTGACCACCAGATGATAAGCGGGCCTAAACGCTCATGCAGCATATCCATACTTGTACTTGTGGAATACCACGGACACACTTTCCAGGTTAAAGGTCACTGCGCCAAGAACAAGGGATTAATTCCCAAAGACATATATATCAAAAAAGGGAAGGGAGCCGCTTCATGGTCTAGTAAAAATGGGCACTCGCATTTATTAAAAAAACTATTACATATATCAAAGCAGATTCAACATGTCACAAAGATTAAAAGTTTCAAAACAACAAGAAGGCCACGATGCGATGATTTCACACGCCTTAGCTCCACCATACGCGTTTTGTCATCAATTAACATTGTTAGGGGCTTATACAAATAAGTTCTGCTGCAGTATTTTGGTTTCCATGGTGTGCTAATTCAATTAACATATATTGAGCCATTGGTCTATGACAGTGGTCTCCAAACTACAGCCCTTGGGCCAGATGTGGCCCTTTGCTTGCCTTTATCCAGCCCTTGAGGGATTATTCCTGCCACTGACTCCAACAATGGGGCACTATTCCCCCCCCCCCCCCCCCCCAGCGACACCAATTATTTCTACTTCGAATACCAAAGATCGGGCATTGTTTACTTCCACTGTGCACAGCCCGGCCCCCATAAAGTCTGAAGGACAGTAAACTGACCCTTTCTTTAGAAAGTTTGGAGACCCCTGGTCTATGAGATGAGACCTTTTGGGATTTAATCACCCATTCATTCACATGGGCAATACCTATCGGTACACCTGAGGGAGGAGCCATCTTTGCCCACATTAAAAATGAAATAATTGAAAAATTACATAAAAGATATGGACTTTATAGGCACCCAAATAAGTTTTTTTCTTATTTTATTAAAAATAGGTATAAAAAAGAAAAGTTGAAATATAGTTATTATAATAACATATAAGATACAGTTAATTTAATAGTGTACCCTGTACATATAGACATTGACAACACGTAGTAACCATATTCATAATCGTAAGTCAGAAGCGGTCCCTAGAGCACTGCCTGATATGGGTATCGGATGAGTTGTGTGTCCGAGTCTACATCCGGGTGTATCAGAAATTTTAATTCAGAGGCTTTGCCTCTGTGTGATGTCAATGTATATATGTACAGGGTATACTATTAAACTAACTTTATCGTATATGTTATTATAATAACTATATTTCAGCTTTTTCTTTTTTATACCTATTTTTATGTAATTTTTCAATTAAGTCAATTTCAGGACGATGGCACCCCACTACTGGTACTTTCATAGCGTCACCCTATGTTAAAGTACCACTTTGAGAATCAAACTATGTTTAAAAATGAAATAAACAGGAATGGTGGCACAGGCCAGTGCCTGCCAGCTTTTGAGTTGTAGCATTTTGAGTCCTGTTTTCAGTTTCTACCAGGGACACTATCTGATATGTAGGTTATGGGATTTTCTATTGATAGGTTTATGCCTGCGTAGTACTAATAGGTTAATTAGCTTTTGACCTAAAGTGCATCTAAAAGTGAGGGGAAAATGGACATTTTTTTCAAGTTGCTGGAACAGGAACAGAAGGGAAGTCCTCAAATGGGTTACACTTTGGTGATCTTCTCTCACTTTCTGTTCTGTCAACAGGATGGGAAGTAAAGGGAAATCCCTCCAGTGGCAAAAAAAAACCCTGATGGGTTTTAGCCATTCCTTGTTTATCCATAATAAAAGTTTTGACTTTAGATTCCCTTTATTTGGCTGTAATATGTGCTTGTAATAGGGACATTTATGTCATGAATGGTCCAACCCTTAGATTGCCTAATAGGTAAGTTACACAAGAAAATGCCAAATCACAGTACTACAAATGAAAGGTGGATGTCTCGTCTTCCTCTCAGGGACATTTGTCTATGTTTAGCTTTAGATTGTAAGCTCTTTCTGCAACAGAGACCCTGCATTTACTAATTACTTTTGTCACCTGTTGTTCAGAGAATTCCGATTCACCTCTGAAGTTCCCATAAGACTGGATTACCATGGAAAACATGTCTCAATGGATCAGGTAAAGGTCAACTTTGGGGGAGTAATAATGTTTATGTAAGCTGTTCTCCTGAATAAGACCCCCCCACCCCCCAAAAAAAAAAACGCACGGCTTGTGGGCGCTTGGGTCACAGCAGGTGGTCTGGACAGGATCTTCCTTTCAATGTTTGATCGCCAACAAAGAGAGGTCAGATAGGGCAGAAGGATGGGTTGGGGGCTGGACCTCCCTTCTACTGTTGTGTGAGAACCAGTGAAGAGGGACCAGATAAGGGCAGGTGGTTGGAGTGGAGGCTGGACCTACCTTCCACTACTGTGTGCACACCATTGAAGAGGGACCAGATAGGGAAGGTGGTCAAGGTAGAGATTGGTCCTCCCTTCCACTTGTCTGAGCAGAAGTAAGGAGGTACTAGATAAGGCAGGTGGTCAGCATGGAGGTGAGTCCTCCCTTCCACTATTGTCTGAGCAGAAACAAGGATGTACCAGATAGAGTAGGTAGTCAGGTGGAGATGGGTCTCCCTTTCATATCTGTCTGAGCAGATATGAGGAGATACCAGATAGGGAAGGTGGTCAGGTGGAGATGGGTCTCCCTTCCATATCTGTCTCAGCAGATATGAGGAGATTCCAGATAGGGAAGGTGGTCAGAAGGAGATGGGTCCTCCCTTCCATATCTGTCTGAGAAGATATGAGGAGATACCAGATAGGGAAGGTGGTCAGGGTAGAGATCGGTCCTCCCCTCCACTTGTCTGAGCAGAAGTAAGGAGGTACTATATAGGGCAGGTGGTCAGCGTGGAGGTGAGTCCTCCCTTCCACTATTGTCTGAGCAGAAACAAGGATGTACCAGATAGAGTAGGTAGTCGGGTGGAGATGGGTCTCCCTTCCATATCTGTCTGAGCGGATATGAGGAGATACCAGATAGGGAAGGTGGTCATGGTGGAGGTGGGTCCTTCTTCCCACTATTGTATGAGCAAAATTTAAGAGGGATTCCATTTTAATATAGATGCACAGATGCTATAAGGTACACCATACACAAAATACTTTGCATTAGATGGTGATGGAATCAGAGGAGCTCAGATCACACAAGCACACCCGCTTGCTGCTGCTGGCTGACCACAGCAGAAATCCTGACAACTAGGAGCTCCAAACCTATCATCTCACAAAGAGCCCCGGATGGGATACAGGACATGGGGGGGGATTAGGCAGCTGCTTGATAACCGCAAACATCAGCCAATAATCAATTATGTTTATAGTCTTTTAAAGCCTCTTTGCTGACAAACGGAATGTCTGAAGTGAGGCAGAGCTAACCAGGTTAGTCGAGCACCTGCAGATAACCATAAATATGGGACCCTGGTGTAAAATGCATGTATATGGGTAGCCATATGCATATATGTAACTTTTTTCAGCTTCAGAAAACTCGGGAAAGCAGAATGCTTAACAAGTTTTATTGCTGTGTGTATCCCCGCTAGGTAGATTAACCATCTCTATTTGTCCTGTTGCATGGTCACTGGGACAGAAATTGATAGGACATCCAAACTCTCATGATTGTCACCAAAACGAGAGGTGTGCGTAGATATTGTAGTGGGGGACCCTTATACCCAGCTGTGGGACAAGGTCATTTAGTACCCAGGATGAAAAGGTCAAAGTGCGCCCCCCGGAGCTGTGAGCTACTTCATAGGTTGCAGGTCCTACCATTTTTGCGTGTTCCCGGCTCTGCTTGTTCCTCGGATGACTGTGGAATTCTCCTTACTCGGTTGACATTTCTTAACACTTCCTTTTTGTGTCTCCAGCACAGGAAGTAAAGTAATATCCCCCCCCCCCAATGAGACACAGCAAAAAATAAACTTACCTACTCTATCCAAAGCTAAAAACTTTTATTTGTCTTTATTTTCCATGCAAAGTTTTTTGTAATGGAAAAATGTTACACAATGCAGTGTACGAATTGGTGTAGTAAAGTGGGAAATAAGGTCAGTGTGGAGATTTGAAGGATGAGTCAAGCAGAGATTACGTAATATGTTGCTAAATATTCAGCGTCTTTCAGCTAGACTGGTCACCCAGTGCCGAATACATCCCATCCCATCCCATCCCATTTTATATGAGCCTCTCCCATTTCACTTCTTGTGTTTTGTGTTCCTAGTGTACATTAACTGGAATATTGATCGGCCTGGCCCAGCTGAACAACTCGGAACTAAAGCTGAAGAGGCTTTGCTACCGGCATGGGTAACATATATTTTGAATAATACACAACTGTATATCTGACATGAATGGACAAAGTAGAAGTTTAATTGAAGAAAGTAGTAGCATAAACATGTAGATTTGGGCAAAAGAGACATTTGGATGGGGGTGAAAACAATAAAACATTATTCAGAGAAATGTAACTTTGTTAGGATGATGAGTTGTAACCCCCCCCCCCCCCCCCCCAAACCAGTAGACATGTTCCCTCTTCTGCACCTTCCTATGAATTCCTGCATGCTGTACGGTGCTGAATGATCTACATAGACCTCATTGTGCCTTATTCATCCAAAAAAAAAAGTTCTTTATTCATTTTGTATTCAAAAGCGCACAACACTTACTTTGGGCGGCACAGTGGTGTAGTGGTTAGCACTCTCGCCTAGCAGTAAAAAGGGTCACTGGTTCGTATCCCAACCACGACACTACCTGCCTGGAGTTTGCATGTTCTCCCTGTGTGGGTTTCCTCCGGGTACTCTGGTTTCCTCCCACACTCCAAAGACATGCAGGTAGGTTAATTGTCCTTAGTATATGAATGGGGACCTTGGATTGTGGGCTCCTTGAGGGTAGGGACCGATGTGAGTGTGCAATGTACAGGGATAGGGACAATTGTAGACACTCACTCAGGTTGAACTGGGTGGACTGGTGTCTTTATTTAACCTTACTCACTATGTAACTTACAAAGTCACCTGTTTTTAATGTATTTTTCCCTTTTTTTTGTTCCCCCTCTGCAGTCTATTGGGTGTTGATAAACTTTTCTCCTATGCCTTTAACGAATGGCTGACGGACATTAAGAAGAACCAGTTGCCAGGGATTCTGGGAGGAGTGGGGCCGATGCATTCTTTGGTTCAACTTGGTAATTATTTTGTGTTTAGGGTGCTCAAATTACAGGAAGTCGGTGTCTTCATACAATTTTGAATTAAAGATTTATTAAAGGCTTATTTTTTATTATTTTTTTTTTTAGAAGCCTGTTCTGTGCAAGGGGTTTGCACAGAGCAGCCCGGATCCTCCTCTTCTTGTGTCCCCAGCCGGTGCTCTGGGCTCCTCCCCCTTGCAGAGTGCCCCAGTAACAAGCTGCTTGCTATGGGGGCACTCGTGCATGCTCACTCTCGGCTCCACCCCCACGCCTTCCTCACTGGCTGTGATTGACCTTGGCTCCTGTTAATGTGTCTCAGCCAATGAGGAGGCAGGCAACTAAGAGAGCAGCCACTCTCATGCAAATTGCTGGATTGGGCTCTGTTGATTATTAAGGGTGCTGAGGGAGGGAGCTGCATACTGAAGGTTTTTTACCTCCATGCATAGAATGTATGAAGGTAAAAAACCTTCAGGCTTTACAATAGAGATGCACGATTCTGGCTAAAATGAGAATCACGATTATTTTTTTTTTTTTGCTTAGAAGATGGATCACAATTCTGTCACGATTCTCGTGGCGTTTTCCTTTTTTTTTTATTCATTGAAGTGTATTTTTTCCCAAAAAATTGCGTTTGAAAGACCACTGGGAAAGTACAGTGTGGCATAAAATATAGCAGCAATTGCCATTTTATTCCCTAGGGTCTCTGCTAAAATATATATAATGTTTGGGGGTTCCAAGTAATTTTCTAGCAAAAAATATTGATTTTAACTTAAGAAAGAAGTGTCAAAAAAAGATTTAGGCCCCTTTCACGCGAACGTTCCGTTCAGGTCCGCCTGTCAGTTTTTTAGGCGGACCTGAACGGATGCTCCATAGACCTCTATGAAGCGTCGGATGTCAGCGGTGTCACGTGCCGAAACTTGTGTTGCATACACACGGACGGACAAAGTTGTCAGAAAATTTCGATCATACGTAGCGTGATGACGTTATTTCGTTACGACGGGACTACGTTCAGGCTAGTAGCCAATAGCTTTGGTCTAGGAATTTGATCTGCGCATGCGTGGCACTTTGTCCGATCGGAATTCTCTACACACAATTGGACAAAGTCCGATCGGATCATGTTGTCGGAAAGTTTTATAGCCCAGCTCTAAAACTTTGTCCGTTGGATATTCCGACGGAAACAGTCCGATGGAGCCCACACACAGTCGGATTATCCAACAACGCGGTCCGATCGGACATTTTCCTTGTGGGCGCGCTCCCGAGTCCAGCATTTGGCGTCCATAGAGGCCTAATGCAGGACTCGGCCCCGCCCCCGGCACCCGTGTCTTTGGATTTGATTGACAGCAGCGGGAGCCAATGGCTGTGCTGCTATCAATCTATCCAATCAAGAGCCAGGAACCTGTGGAGAGAGGGACGGTGGGGACGCGCCGATGGAAATTCAGGGCTCAGGTAAGTAAAACATGGGGGGTGGGGGGGCTAGGGGGCCTGTGAATGCAAGGTGTTTTCACCTTAGGATGCATTAAGGTGAAACGACACAAGCCTTTACAACCTCTTTAAAGACCTATTTTGACACTTGGTTTTGAGATAAAATCTTAATTTTTTTGCTAGAAAATTACTTAGAACCCCCAAACATATATATATATATATATATATATATATATATATATATATATATATATATAATTTATTTATTTATTTATTTAGCAGAGACCCTAGAGAATAAAATGGTGGTTGGTGCAATATTTTATGTCGCACTGTGTTTGCGCAGCTGTCTTTCAAATGCAATTTTTTGGTGAAAAAAAATACACTTTAATGAATTTAAAAGAAACAAAGCCGTAAAGTTAGCCCAATTTTATTTGTATATTGTGAAAGAGGATATCACGCCACGAGAATCGTGATCTTTATTCTAGGCAAAACAAAATTGTGATTCTCATTTTGGCCAGGATCGTGCAGCTCTACTGCTCACTTGTTGGGATCATTTGGAACAAAGTCTGATTTTGTGTTTCACAATGTGCATCCTCTTTCAGTTCAGGGTCTTAAGGATTTGGTGTGGCTGCCTATTGAGCAATACTGCAAAGATGGCCGTATCGTACGGGGCTTCCAGAAAGGAGCTGCTTCATTCGGCACGTCTACGGCAATGGCTGCCCTGGAACTCACCAATAGAGTTGTCCAAACGATTCAGGTATTCTTATTTCTCTGCCGTCTTGTAGGAATCGCCTTCCTGGTTCACTTGTACATATCGGTAGACATTTTATCCGGTTGCATGCTACGGGTCTGTGGTTATGTAAATCTGAGACTAGTTTTGCTGAACTTTAAAATATAATGCTTCCTTCTTGCTTTTTATCTTTCCCTGTGCTGATCAGGCTGCAGCAGAGACCGCGTACGACATGGTGTCCCCCGGGCCGAGTCCTATAGAGCTGAAAAGGGCAAAAAGATTTTCTCATCACAGATTGGTGCATCAGCCTGTCGATCTCAGAGAAGGCGTGGCCAAAGCCTACGCTGTGGTTAAAGAGGTAAAACGTACAAAATATTCAGCAGCTGTTAAAGAGGAAGTAAACCCTGATGGGTTTACTTCCTCTTTGATTCCCATGCAAAGGTAAAGCATAATGGACTACTATGCATCGCATCGCATCGCATAGTAGTCCATTATGTGTCACTTACCTGACACAGGAGCCAGCGAAGTCACCGCTGTCCCCTGTAGTTCCGATCGTCTATCTTCTTGGTGGGTCTCTGTGGGCCTCGCTGCCCCGGCGCTGTGATTCGCCGGAGCAGCGATGACGTCACTCCCGCGCATGTGCACGGGAGCCCAAACTCACAGCATATCGCCGCAATCTGCGGCTTACCCAGTGCACCTGCGCGCCGCTGACAGCGGTGGCTGTCTTCAGGTAAATATCTCCTAAACTGTATAGGTTTAGGAGATATTTCTTGGACCTACAGGTAAGCCTTAATCTAGGCTTACCTGTAGGTCAAAGTGGGTTGTAAGGGTTTACAACTACTTTAAGCTAGTGTTCTGTATCAATGGTGGCGGTGGGAACTTATCAGAGGGTTAGAAATTGCCCAATGCTGAAGGAACCCCTAGCAACCTCTGGAGGAACCCTGGTTGAGAATCACTGCCCTAGAGAATAAAATGGTGGTTGTTGCAATATTTTATGTGGCACTGTATTTGCGCAGCAGTCTTTCAAATGCAATTTTCTGTATAATAATCATTATACTTGCAGGTAAGCCTGATTGTAAGCTTACCTGTAGGTACAAGTTAATATAGCGAGTTTACTACCACTTGAAGCACTTGATCTCCAGAAGATTTACCCCCCCCCCCCCCTCCTGACCAGGCCACTTTTTGTGATACTTCATTATTTTAACTGACAATTGTGCAGTCTTGCAACACTGCACCCAAATAAAATGTATGTCCTTTTTTTTCTCCCCACAAATAAAACTTTCTTTTGGTGGTTTATGATCACCTCAGCTTTTTTTATATATATTTTTTTTCTTTGCGCTATAAACAAAAAACAGCTGACAATTTTGAAAAAAATATATTTTTTTACTTTTCTGCTTTAAAACATTCCCATTAAAAAAAACAAAAAAAAAACATGAAATTTCTTCATCAGTTTAGGACAGTGATGGCGAACCTTGGCACCCCAGATGTTTTGGAACGAGTGCCAGAGCATCATGGGAAATGTAGTTCCAAAACATCTGGGGTGCCAAGGTTCACCATCACTGGTTTAGGACAATAGGTATTCTGCCTTATATTTTTGGTAAAAAAAAATCCCAATAAGCGTATATTGATTGGTTTGATCAGCAATCAGTGCAACTTTGTATTTTCTTGCCTGTCGATCCTTCTAGTGGATCAGTTCTTTATCCACTTCCTTTCACAGAGTGACAAACACTGTTTAATCTGCAGTGAAATCGTGCAGCGTTGTTGTCACCCTGTGGACAGGATGCCCATAGATAGGTCTTTTGTATTTCAATCAGTCAGCAATCTGATTGAAAAAAAAAAAAAAAAAAGGAATGGATTCCATTTACACTAGCGAGGTGAATGGAAGAATGCTCGCCTCTGTGCTTTTGTATTCTGACAGTGAGAACTCCTGCACTGTCAGAATACACTGATCAGCGATGCAGCTGATTGAATTAAATATTTCCAACATTCCTGTTCAACTGCTGTCGAGCAGGAATGGCCATGGTTAGATTCAAATTTGGCCGTCCCTGCTGAACTGAACTAATTTTGATCCATCTATGACCGGCTTTTGATAGACATTCGTTTTTAAATGGACTTTGGGTAAGGCAAGGCCATACATTATGCAACTCTGATCTAGGTAAACAGTCTCTGACGGAGGCGCTTTACCACGTGATCAGCCGTGAATGTAAACAGGAAGAGCCGGTGATCGACAAAGCAATGCCTATGGGGATTTTTAAGTACTGAAGTTTGGCGCCATTCCACGAGCGTGTGCAATTTTGAAGGGTGACATGTTAGGTATTTATTTACTCTACGTAACTTAATCTTTCACATTATGAAAAAAAATTGGGCTAACTTTAATGTTTTTTTTTTTAAAGCCTGAAAAATTGCTGCGCAAATACCATGTGAGATAAAAAGTCTGTCATTGTATTCTCTAGGCCAGTGATGGCGAACCTTGGCACCCCAGATGTTTTGGAACTACATTTCCCATGATGCTCATGCACTCTGCAGTGTAGTTGAGCATCATGGGAAATGTAGTTCCAAAACATCTGGGGTGCCAAGGTTCGCCATCACTGCTCTAGGGTCTTTGCTAAACAAAAACCTATATAATGGGGGTTCTATGTCATTTTCTAGCAATAAAATGATGAATTTTACATGTAGGAAAGAAATATCAGAAGTGGCCTGGATGGCAAGTGATTAACCTACAAACTTATTAAAACATAACTCCAGCTAGCACAATTCAGTAGGTTGGGGAAACCCCAATATACATCTTTCCAATGTGACTTTTTATCTCCCACCAGGGAATAACGGACACTGCTCAAACAATCTACGAGACGGCGGCCCGCGAGCACGAGAACAGAGGAGTGACGGGAGCCGTCGGAGGAGTCCTGAGACAAATCCCACCCGCAGTGGTTAAGCCTCTAATAGTAGCGACGGAAGCCACTTCCAACGTCTTGGGCGGAATGCGCAACCAAATCCGACCGGACGTTCGGGAGGAAGAGTCACAGAAATGGCGGTTAGAGGAAGGTTAGCGCTCGCTGTGCTCCGTGGATGAGGACTGATCACGGAATCCAATGGCCTCAAAGGACTGCTTTTTTTTTGGGTATAGTTTTAGTTTTCTTGGCAAATATGACTCAGGAATGGGTGACACTTTGGTAACGGGGTGACATTTTCGGTAAAAGGCAGACCGCACCGCACTTGCTTTTTCAGCATACTCCATCGGTATGGACTCCGGGGGGGGAGAGGAGAATGAGTTGACGAAGCCGAGCGTTAATCTTTAAATTATCCTTCCTGCTCGGGTTATATTCAGCTCGCCGGGCTTCATCTGATTGCTGAGGAGCCCCGAACCTAACTTCAGCTATTTCTGTTACCTGCTTCAAAAACAAAAGTACTTTATTTTGGCAAAAGCTCCCTAAGAAAAAAAAAAACCGAATGAATTTACAGGTTTCTCGGTCTCCTTTGCTTTGCACTTGGTTAAGTTTCAAACCAATACGTTCCGCGTTCTGTGTACATGTCGAGTGGCTGAACACAGCCGCAGCTCAGAATACAAAGTCTTGTGTCACATTGAGTCTGTACATTTGTAATCTGTTTATAGTGTTAATAAAATTATTTGTGTTATGGTGAAAAAAAAAAAAAACTTGTGTAACATTGTACATAAAATCAGAATTCCTTTTGGTTTTATTGTAAGTTGCAGCCATAGCTGAGGTCAGCGAGCGTTTTTTCCAGGTTACAGCTATTTCTACATAAGATGTAATGTGTTTTTTTTTTTTGTGTTTTTTTAAGCTGATGTGATCTGCCTACATTTTTGCTTTCTCTGGTTCCTCCCTCTCCCTCAACAGCATGCTAACTAAATAAAACCTTTCCGCTTTCATTCTTCATATCTTATCTTAGACCCCATGCTGTCATCACTAGCTCTCTGTGCTCCTCTGTGCAATGCAGGCAGATCATGACTGGTGGCAGGGTGCTGTACATAGCTTCCTGAAAAAATTGCAGGACTATACCTCAACCTCAAACCTTCTGTGTCTAGCAGCCCTAATACTTGAGCCTCGTCTCGATCCAGCAATGTCCACAAGAGCCTTGCCTCTCCCAGGACTCACACTGCTGATTGGCTTTTGGCAATTGCCCATTGGCTCCCGCTGCTGTCAATCACAGCCAGTGAGGCAATCAGGAGAAGGGGGGGGGGGCAGAGGCATGCCGCAGCTCCATGTGTGAATAAACACAGAGCTGCGGCCCGGGAGCATGCCTGCTTGGGTGCCCCCTATTGCAAGCTGCTTGCCAGGAGGAGGGAGGAGCCAGGAGCGCCGGAAAGAAGAGGAGGATCCGGGTTGCTCTGTGCAAAACCACTACTGTACACACAGCAGGTAAGTATAACATGTTTAACCACTTCACCCCCGGACCATTTTGCTGGTCAAAGACCAGACCACTTTTTGCGATTCGGCACTGCGTCGCTTTAACTGATAATTGCACGGTTGTGTGATGTGGCTCCCAAACAAAATTGGCGTCCTTTTTTCCCCACAAATAGAGCTTTCTTTTGGTGGTATTTGATCACCTCTGCGGTTTTTATTTTTTGCGCTATAAACAAAACTAGAGCGATAATTTTGAAAAAAACGCATTATTTTTTACTTTTTGTTATAATAAATATCCCCCAAAAATATATAAAAAAAAAAACATTTTTTTCCCTCAATTTAGGCCGATACGTATTCTTCTACATATTTTTGGTAAAAAAATTGCAATAAGCAATTATTGATTGGTTTGCACGAAAGTTATAACGTTTATAAAATAGGGGATAGTTTTATGGCATTTTTATTTATAATTTTTTTTTTACTAGTAATGGCGGCGATCAGCGATTTTTTTTTTTTTATTGTGACTGCGACATTATGGCGGACACATCGGACATTTTGACACATTTTTGGGACCATTGTCATTTATAGAGCAATCAGTGCTATATAAATGCAGTGATTCCTGTGTAAATGACACTGGCAGTGAAGGGGTTAACCAGTGGGTGGCATTGTAGGGGTTAAGTGTTCCTAGGGGTGTGTTACTAACTGTGGGGGGCTGGGCTGTGTGTTAGTGAACACTGATCTCTGCTCCAATCATATGAAGCAGAGATCAGTGTCACTAGTTGCTATGCAGAATAGGGAAATGCTGTTTACAACAGCATTTCTCCGTTCAGCCATCCCATGAGACGATCGCGGGTATGCCTGCGGCGATCGAGTCCGCGGGACCCGGGACCGGACTCACGGGGGTCCCGACCGGCGGCACGCTCGCTATGGCAGGGCGGCAATAAAGATTGGACGTACCTGTACGCTAATATGCCTGCCCGTGCCATTCTGCCGACGTACATCGGCGCGCGCCGGTCGGGAACCGGTTAAAAAAAAAAAAAAGACTTTACAATCAATTTAACCAATTAGCTGGCTGTTGGGAGGAGTTATGCAAATATCAAAATGCCTCAACAGGCAGATGTCAGTTTGGAGAAGTGGGCATTTCTAGCCAAACACCATTTGCAGGAAGGCCACCCAGGGTATTGCCCACATTTCTTGCTTAGCCTCCATGATGGAAAGAATTGAAATCCAATGAATGACATTGCTACAGTCAGGCTGGGGAGGAAAGAACTCCATGATGCTGGAGGTCCTCCAGCCAGGAAACGAGGTGAGCTCTATCTGACTTGCTTTGTAAGAAGCTCACAGCATGCAATGAGATTACAGTAAGACGTTTCAGTACTGGAGAGGAACCTGTACAACCGAACAAGACTGAATAGAAGGCTGGAGTACAGCCTGAAGGCCTCATTCACAAGGTGCTGATAGGCATGCGGGTGTGCATACTGTCTGTGTTCAGAAAATCAGGACCAGCGGCTGTGTCCATACAGCCGCTGAGTGCCCATACGTCTACATGGGCATTCTGCTTGCAACACCTGGCAGCTCAAGCCACATGAACATCCATTCACGGTCTACGAGCCTCAGCACCTGTGTGAATGAGGCCCAAAGGAAATGAAGCATCCAAAAGGAAATACAAACACAGGTAAGATGCCTTTTTTTGCATATACAGGTATCTGCTGCTTTTGATCTTTTTGATCTTGCGACTTAAAGCTAGGGGTGCAACGGATCAAAAAACTCACGGATCGGATTGTTCCTCGGATCAGAGTCACGGATCGGATCATTTTGCGGATCAGCAAATAATAATTGAATTTGCAAAAAACCTGTGAAAATTCCACCGCCATATAGTCCCCACCGTAATATCCACAATCTCCCCACTGTAATATTGGCAGAGCATGGCTGGGTATGGCAGAGCATGGCTGGGTATTGGCTGGGTATTGGCAGGGTAGGGCAGAGTATTGCTGGGTATTGGCAGGGTATTGGCAGAGTATTGGCAGGGTAGGGCAGAGTATTGCTGGGTATTGGCAGGGTATTGCAGAGTAGGCTGTCAAAGAGCAGCACTGTGGGCAATACAGATGCAGCCCACAGCGCTGCATCCATCCGATCTCTTCCCTTCCACTGTACAGATCAGTACAAAGGGGAAGAGAGGAACTGGCGTGTCATGACGCCGGTTTGTTTACAAGTGATCGCTCTGGCATTTGACGGAGCGATCACATTGTAAACGGCCTGGGTGTAGAAAGATGGCCGCCGCTTCGGAGCTATATTTTATTATACACACACACACACACGGCATAAACATGATGAATAAGGCTCGGTTCACACAGGGGCGGCTCAGATCCGACTTCAGGTCGCCCCTAGTCGCCTCAGGTCGGACAACATTTAAAAATCAATGTAAGTGAATGAGAGCCGTCTTAATGCACGCTACTGAAGTCACTCCGACTTCAAAAGAAGTTCCTGTACTACTTCAATCCGACTTGTAGGTGACTTGTACCCATTGACTTCAATGGAGGTCGCCTCCAAGTCGGATCCCTGTCTATACGGAGGCGACTTTGACAGAATAATTAGCTCTGAAGGGGGAACTCCACGCCAAATTTCTGAAAAAAAATTGGCGTGGGTTCCCCCTCCGAGAGCATACCAGGCCCTTAGGTCTGGTATGGATTCCAAGGGGAACCCCCTACGCCGAAAAAACGGCATGGGGGTCCCCCCAGATCCATACCAGACCCTTATCCGAGCACGCTACCGGCCGGCCAGGAAAGGGGGCCCCCCCCTCCTGAGCCGTACCAGGCTGCGTGCCCTCAACATGGGGGGGTGCCTTGGGGAGGGGGGGGTGTGCGGCCCCCCCACCCCAAAGCACCTTGTCCCCATGTTGATGAGGACAAGGGCCTCTTCCCGACAACCCTGGCCGTTGGTTGTCGGGGTCTGCGGGCAGGGGGCTTATCGGAATCTGGGAGCCCCCTTTAATAAGGGGGCCCCCGGATACCGGCCCCCCACCCTATGTGAATGAGTATGGGGTACAATGTACCCCTACCCATTCACCTGTAAAATAAAGTACAAAAAAAACAACACACAAGATAAAATAGTTTATTGCACAGCTCCGGGGGTCTTGCGTCTTCGGGGGTCTTCTCGCCGGACTCCTCTGCTATCTTCTAGCTCTTTTGCTAGCGGAGGAGCCCGGCTTTCTTCCTTGCCGCCGCCCTCTTCTTCCGACTTCGGGGGTCTTGTCCCCCTCTTCGGTTCTTCTGCCGGGCCACTGCGCCTTCTTATAGCTCTTTTACAGGCGGTGGCCCGGTCTTCTGTCGCTGCCGCCGCCTTCCGTTCTTCTTCCTCTTCTTCTTCCTCTTCCTCTACGTTCTCTCCGGCCGCAATGCCAGGGACGCGCTGTGCGGCGACTTATATAGGGACAAGGGGCGGGGTCGTCGGTTGATGTCACATGGTGACCCCGCCCCCTTATGATGTCACAGTCCCGGAGGATGCTGGGACTGTCGCCATGTGACATCAACCCATGTGACATCAACCGATGACCCCGCCCCTTGTCCTTATATAAGTCGCTGCGCAGCGCGTCCCTGGCATTGCGGCCGGAGAGAGCGTTGAGTCAACATCTCCAGAAGAAGAAGAACGGAAGTCGGCGACAGAAGACCGGGACAGGTGGCCCGGCAGAAGAACTGAAGAGGGGGACTAGACCCCCGAAGTCGGAAGAAGAGGGCGGCGGCGAGGAAGAACCCCGAATACGGAAGACCCCTGAAGCTGTGCAATAAACTATTTTATCTTGTGTGTTGTGTTTTTTTTTGTACTTTATTTTACAGGTGAATGGGTAGGGGTACATTGTACCCCATACTCATTCACATAGGGTGGGGGGCCGGTATCCGAGGGCCCCCTTATTAAAGGGGGCTCCTGGATTCTGATAAGCCCCCCGCCCGCAGACCCCGACAACCAACGGTCAGGGTTGTCGGGAAGAGGCCCTTGTCCTCATCAACATGGGGACAAGGTGCTTTGGGGTGGGGCACCCCCCCATGTTGAGGGCACGCGGCCTGCTACGGCGCCCGCTCGTCCCCACCCCCTTTCCTGGCCGGCCGGTAGCGTGCTCGGATAAGGGTCTGGTATGGATCTGGGGGGACCCCCACGCCGTTTTTTCGGCGTAGGGGGTTCCCCTTGGAATCCATACCAGACCTAAGGGCCAGGTATGCTCTCAGAGGGGGAACCCACGGCAATTTTTTTTCAGAAATTTGGCGTGGAGTTCCCCCTTCAGAGCTCATTCTCTGATTGGCCACGGCAAAAGTCGCCTGGCCTGGGGCGACTTGTAAGTCGCCCCCAGGTCGTGTTCAAGTCGTCTCCAAGTTGCCTCACAAAGTCGTCCTGAAGTCGTGTCGCCCCTGTGTGAACCGAGCCTTAAAGAGTACATACATAGCAACACATGATCATAATTAGGGATGCACTGATACCATTTTTTTTTTAGTACTCGGCAATACCAATACCTATCGCCAACTGTTTTGTTTACACTTCAGCTGTCAGCAGTTGTACAAAGCATTAAAAAGTTATTTATAAATTAAATAAATTGCTATTTTTTTTAATTTTGCACTTTTTCAATGTATATATGTAAATATATGTTAATATATATGTGTAAAAATATTCACTAACAAAGCAAACAAAAAGTTTTAATTGTTTATCGTTTATAAAAAAAAAAAAGCAGGAAAATAATAATTAAATGGAGGAGAATAGGGAGTTAATTAAGGCTGATTCAAGTAAATTAGGGGTTAATAAGGGGTTACACAGAGGAACGTTTGTTCATCCACTTTGATCTGCAGATGAAGAAACTGAAAGATACAAAAAGAAACAATGTTTCTTTTAATTTTAGTGTTTCAGCGGCTGACTAATGTTAAAAAAAAAAAAAAAGCAGCTGGCAATGTTTATTGACAGCTCCAATTACCGGACTTCTTTAACACTTCAGCTGTCAACAGGGGAGACCTTCTGACAGCTCAAAAAAAACGAACCTGAAAGTATCGGTTTCAGGTATCGGAGCATTTGCGCGAGTACCGTTACTTGTGAAAATACTCGGTATCGGCACCGATACTGGTATCAGTGCAGCCCTAATCATAATAGTAAATATATAAAATGGCATGGCATACAAATGCTAACGACAACGTGACCGATAATGACATCTGTGCTCACATGGTATGTGTACATCTACTGAATGGTATGTAAGCAGCATGATTGAGCATAGTAGGTAGTAAGTATCATTCCGTAGGAGGTGTAGCTGTGGCATCAAACAAGGCTCGACACGTTTCGTGGATATGTCCGCTCATCAGGAGAAGATACGTCAGAAATTCCTACGGAATCTATATAGATATCATGAACCATACTCTAAATAGAAGGGAAATGGATATTTAGTGTGTATAGGTGGTAAACAACAACACTTGCCAACACAGACGGTGTAAGGGAGTGCAGGATATAACAATAATGTCCATATGAAAAAAAAATGATGTGTAACTCATGAAGCAGGGGTATCTGGGAACAAAATATTTAAATATGTTTATAATTATAACAATATTAGGTTATGAATGCTAAGAATTAATAGTGAACCCAATGTACCTCCGCAAGGAGTGATGGCAGAAGTAAAAATGGTGCCAAAGAATATTGAAGAGCCTGTGTCTGAAGGTAGTTGACAGATAGGTAGGTGTCTTTAAATATGGGAATAATTGAAAAAGAAACTCCAAGTGGGGGAGGAGAAAAAGGAAACAAAAGAAAAATGTTGGAGTGAAAAAACTAGACCACCTAAAAACAAAAACAAAAAACAACTTGAAACGCGTAGTTGCTCGACCACTTGACAAAGGGGATGGGACCTGTGAGACTCGTAGGTGCCCACCCTCTGCTTGGTATGTCCTGTTCACTGCCTATGGGCTTATTTATCCAGCGGTCCCGTGTTTCGGATATGGTGCTCACTTGCTTTACCTTTCTACACTTGGAGTTGCACATCCCTTTTTGTGAAGTGTGTATTATGTTTTGCAATATATGTGGATACTTGGTTAACTAATCCCGCGCTCTGGCAACATTTTGTTGTTTCCAGTACATGTGCTGATTGGATCACTCCCAGATCTGCTTCCCCAGGAGCTGCCGATGTCGCATTCACCCCTTTTGTGGATGTTATTATTATACACGATGTATATAGCGCCAACAGTTTACACAGCTCTTTACTATGTATAGGGGGGACAACACAATTACAGTACAATACAAAAGGTACAGGAGGGCCCGGCTCGTAGAGCTTACATTCTAAAGGGAGGGGGGTGGTGGTACAAAAGGTAATAGCTGAAGAGAATGATTTGATGGGGGTGTCTCGGGGACAGTTAGGTGGGTGTGGGACATATCACTGGACTTTTTTTTGGGCCTTGGCCTGTTTCTTGAGCATGTGCTTCTAGCGCCAGGAAACATACACTATATTACCAAAAGTATTGGGACGCCTGCCTTTACACGCACATGAACTTTAATGGCATCCCAGTCTTAGTCCGTAGGGTTCAATATTGAGTTGACCCACCCTTTACAGCTATAACAGCTTCAACTGTTCTGGGAAGGCGGTCCGCAAGGTTTAGGAGTGTGTCTATGGGAAGGTTTGACCATTCTTCCAGAAGAGCTTTTGTGAGGCCAGGCACTGATGTTGGACGAGAAGGCCTGGCTTGCAGTCTCTGCTCCCAAAGGGGGTTCTATCGGGTTGAGATCAGGACTCTGTGCAGGCCAGTCATGGTCCTCCACCCCAAACTCGCTCATCCGGGCCTTTATGGAACTTGCTTTGTGCACTGGTGTAGGAGCAGGAAGGAGCCATCCCCAAACTGTTCCCACAAAGTTGGGAGCATGAATCACAGGCTTTAAACACAAGCCGGGTTATCTGCTTTTTTTTTTTTTTTTTTTTTTCACACTCGTGCTGACACAGTGAGGAGAGAAGAAAGCTGATAACCGGTTTATGTTTAAATCCTGTGATTCATGCTCCCAACTTTGTGGGAACAGTTTGGGGATGGCTCCTTCCTGCTCCAACACCAGTGCACAAAGCAAGTTCCATAAAGACATGGATGAGCGAGTCTGGGGTTGAGGACCTTGACATAAGGGACATCGGCACTGATTATCAGTAGCAGCACTAAAAAATAAATGTGCTAATTAATGAATTAATAATTAAGAGAAGATTTGGAACACAGACATCCCACCAGCTATATGAAAGCCCGCTGGGGTATCCTCTGTGTTTGCTGGAGTTGGGACCTTTTAGAATCGGGGATATGCAATTAACGGACCTCCAGCTGTTGCAAAACTGCAAGTCCCATCATGCCTCTGCCTCTGGGTGTCATGCCTGTGGCTGTCAGAGTCTTGCTATGCCTCATGGCAGTTGTAGTTCTGCAACAGCTGGAGGTCCGCTAATTGCATATCCCTGTCTGGGACTGAGCCCCGTGGTTGGCATCCATTGGTTACTTCCCTTTGATATGCTCTTTGGGCTTGGTAAGTTGGTAAGCGTCCAATTATTAAGGTGGTCGCATGTGGTGGTGGATCTCACTTGGAATCGCTGTGTGCCCGTACGATTTTTACGAAGAGAAGAATTTGCCATCTGTCAATTCAGAGTTTACATTCACTAAAGACTTTTATTTATATTCATTTTCAATCACTATTTTTGCATGAATTCACTTTTATATATGACGACGTCATACATGACGAAACGTACGTAGGGTGGTCTCGATCTGTTGATGCCATCACGTGACAGGAACTATTGGGCGCTCGTTTGGCCGGCATTTAACGCTGTTTTTATCTGTCTTGCTTGTGAGTATGTTTTCTACGGTTTAATAAAGCGCTATTTATGTGGATTTACGCTATGGGAGTTTTTTTCATCCATATTTTATGAGTGATCCCGCCATTGGAAGGTCGTTTGAAAGGGGTTTGTGGCTGTTCCAGTTCGATGGTCTCTTAGGAGTTCTAATGATATGTGCTATGAGCTGAGATTCCTTTTCGGTCTGGTAAGTGCGCATTCAGATTGCTAATTAGCACAGTGGTGGTGAAGGAAGCCTATACTCTATACCAGTGATGGTGAACCTTGGCACCCCAGATGTTTTGGAACTACATTTCCCATGATGCTCATGCACTCTGCAGTGTAGTTGAGCATCATGGGAAATGTAGTTCCAAAACATCTGGGGTGCCAAGGTTCACCATCACTACTCTATACAGAATCTCGCTGGAGGAATATCCCTAATCCAATGGACTGTTGCACTTTCTTATTTCTTTTCTTTTATGAGCACTTTATTGGGCGCATTTATTTATATAATTTCATTTGATGGTTGCATGTTCCTTTTTTTTAAGCACTATATTGAGTTTATTAACGTTTTTATGTATTTATTTCTTGATTTATTTATTCATCTGATATTTCACAATGAATTCATCTATTTATTTATCTGATATTTAATATTTATTTACATGCTATTTCTCAGTGAAACTGATAAGCACTGCATTTGTATTAATTACATATATATATGTTATCACTTTTTTCTTTTTTTTTAATCAATTTATTATAATAGTCACATTGGACTTATAGTGGCTGAATTTGCTTGGAGATTCTAGGTTTAATCGCGTGCTAAGAATAATCAATTTGTGGGAGAGCGCGGTTATATTTTTTATTTTATGTGCATATTGGGTGTGTATCACATCTTAATAATCGCTGCTTCCAAATATTTAGTATAATTTTTGTATGGTTGGTTTTTAGGCTAGCACAGTATTTTTCTTGTTTTTATTCACTTTTATAGATTGTAGTGACAAAATATAATTTTCAATATAACAATTACATTTTTATATGGTGTGATCAATTATTAATTCATTAATTAGCACTTAATATTTCTTTTTTAGCGCTGCTACGCGTTTTTCTTGTTTCTATTGTATGTATCATACTTCTAGCAGCTGCTTGTCTATTCTTCGATTTTTTTTTTTTTTTTTTTTTTTTTTTTTTTGTATAGAGCAGTTTATATACACATTTTTTACTGATTATCAGTTCCCAGCAGTGCTGCCTATCAGTGAAGGAGAAAAATTATCTGTTTGCAAAATTGTATAACAAACTATGAAAAATTTGGGTTTTTTTTCAGTCTTTTTTTTTTTTTTTTTTTAGTAAAAAATAAAAACCCCAGCGGTGATTAAATACCACCAAAAGAAAGCTCTATTTGTGTGAAAAAAAAAAAAAAAAAAACATTAAATTTGGGTACATCGTTGCATGACTGCGCAATTGTCATTCAAAGTGCGACAGAGCCGAAAGCTGAAAATTTGGCCTGGGCAGGAAGGAGGTGAAACTGCCCGGTAAGGAAGTGGTTAATGGCAACTATTAATGACATAACTAAGAGCGCCACCGGGAAGTCCAGATCACAGCGGGGTCCTGGCTGTCGCCATAGGACCAGATGAAAACCGCCGTGCCTCACTGACCATCTCTTTTTCTTCTCCGTTGAATCGCTCGGCTTGTGAAATGTTGGGATTTTTGGGATTTATGAGGACCAACAGCTGTTCCCACTCTAGAAGCTGCTATGTGACCCTCTGTTTATATGTGGTGTACAGTATATGTGACATGCAAATAGCTGACAGATCATAAACATAGGAAGCTGTGCCGCCACCTGCAATGGTCGCGGTGTGTGTCATCGGATACACATTAGGGGCTGACTCCCGATAAAAATTACTCAGGCATAGTGCTCTGTTATCACCTTTAGGAAATTCGCTCTGAGAAGCGCCAACACCTTTACCTTTTGGTTTATTCACCAATTAAGTTCATACTTTCTTAAAGGGGCAGCTACATGATTTAATATCACTTTAGGCGCCATTACCAGACACGTTTTTATTTAGAAATGCCATACCTGCAGTACATGTAGACAGGAAGTGCCTGCAAAGCAGCTGCAGGAGATCAACAGCACTAAGATGTAACACGGAATGAAAGAAGAGTGTAATAAAGTGATGTATTTACTTTTATGGTACTGTAATGGGAATTAATAGCCTTTAAAATGTTTTTTTTAAAGACATACACTTGCCTTGTACTTGGTGTACTTGTGATTTAGGGGCAGAATTTGGTGTGTATATAGGCGTGGGTGTGTATGTGTGTCTAATATGAAAATATATATATAATGTATATGTATGTATGTGCGAGTATATATTTATAGAGATGTGTATATATATGTGTGTGTGTGTGTGTGTGTGTGTGTGTGTGTGTGTGTGTGTGAGAGAGAGAGAGAGAGAGAGAGAGAGAGAGAGAGAGAGAGAGAATATATAAATAACTAATAAAAAAATGAAAAGTGGGGCGTGCAAAATGATTCGGCCCCCTTGCGTTAATACTTTGTAGAGCCACCTTTTGCTGCGATTACAGCTGCAAGTCGCTTGGGGTATGTCTCTATCAGTTTTGCACATCGAGAGACTGAAATTCTTGCCCATTCTTCCTTGCAAAACAGCTCGAGCTCAGTGAGGTTGGATGGAGAGCGTTTGTGAACAGCAGTTTTCAGCTCTTTCCACAGATTCTCGATTGGATTCAGGTCTGGACTTTGACTTGGCCATTCTAACACCTGGATACGTTTATTTGTGAACCATTCCTTTGTAGATTTTGCTGTATGTTTGGGATCATTGTCTTGTTGGAAGATAAATCTCCGTCCCAGTTTCAGGTCTTTTGCAGACTCCAACAGGTTTTCATCCAGAATGGTCCTGTATTTGGCTGCATCCATCTTCCCCTCAATTTTAACCATCTTCCCTGTCCCTGCTGAAGAAAAGCAGGCCCAAACCATGATGCTGCCACCACCATGTTTGACAGTGGGGATGGTGTGTTGAGGGTGATGAGCTGTGTTGCTTTTACGCCAAACATATCGTTTGGCATTGTGGGCAAAAAGTTGGATTTTGGTTTCATCTGACCAGAGCACCTTCTTCCACATGTTTGGTGTGTCTCCCAGGTGGCTTGTGGCAAACTTTAGACAAGACTTTTTATGGATATCTTTGAGAAATGGCTTTCTTCTTGCCACTCTTCCATAAAGGCCAGATTTGTGCAGTGTACGACTGATTGTTGTCCTATGGACAGACTCTCCCACCTCAGCTGTAGTTCTCTGCAGTTCATCCAGAGTGATCATGGGCCTCTTGGCTGCATCTCTGATCAGTCTTCTCCTTGTCTGAGCTGAAAGTTTAGAGGGACGGCCAGGTCTTGGTAGATTTGCAGTGGTCTGATACTCCTTCCATTTCAAAATGATCGCTTGCACAGTGCTCCTTGGATGTTTAAAGCTTGGGAAATCTTTTTGTATCCAAATGCGGCTTTAAACTTCTCCACAACAGTATTACGGACCTGCCTGGTGTGTTCCTTGGTCTTCATGATGCTCTCTGCGCTTTCAACAGAACCCTGAGACTATCACAGAGCAGGTGCATTTATACAGAGACTTGATTACACACAGGGGGATTCTATTTATCACCATCAGTCATTTAGGACAATCATTCAGAGATCCTCGCTGAACTTCTGGAGTGAGTTTGCTGCACTGAAAGTAAAGGGGCCGAATAATTTTGCACGCACCACTTTTCAGTTTTTTTTTTTTTCTAAAAAAGTTTCAAAAATCCAATAGATTTCGTTCCACTTCACAATTGTGTCCCACTTGTTGGTGATTCTTCACAAAAAATAAAAATGTTATATCTTTATGTTTGAAGCCTGAAATGTGGCAAAAGGTTGAAAAGTTCAAGGGGGCCGAATACTTTTGCAAAGGCACTGTGTGTGTGTGTGTGTGTGTGTGTGTGTGTGTGTGTGTATATATATATATATATATATATATTGTAAGGGATCTTCCCGGGGTAGGGTGTGTTTGGACACAGTTCACAGCAGACTTGGGATTTGATAAAGCAGATCTTGGCGTTTATTCGTGGTACAAACAGTCCAGCAAACAAAATATACAGCAACACCGTGCTTTCTAAGTACAACAAAAATAAAAGTCCTAGCCCGGCTGGGCGCTTACTAACAGGTTCTGCTCACCTATCTGACACTTACAAACACAGCGTCTTTCGCCTGGATATCGCAGGGTGAGTTTTAGCTCCAGCAGTGGCTGTGCTTGCAGCTTCCTTCAACACACAGATTGTTCATTCCCTGGCTGAGAGCAATCACCTGCAGACCCTACAGAGCCTTTAGCTTCCCAGGCTAATTAGGATCCAAGCTCACCTGATCCCAAACCCAGAACTGGATCGGGGGATGTGGAATGACAGGTCCCTCTACCAAACCTACCTGCCATTCCATATAAACCCAGGCCCGGCAAAATTAAATAACAACTCAGCAGCATATCGCTGCTGAGAAACTGATCCATCCTGGATTTACCATCTCACACTGTGTAGCAACCTAGGTGAGATGTACACCCCCTCGATCACTTCTCCAGTGACATGTCTACATATCCCCCCCCTCTTTTTCAGACCGGAGGGCTGAGCCTTTTGTCCCCACAGACAACTTACCCTTGACAATGCGTCAGCATTTGCCTGTAATTTCCCTGGCCTGTGTTCCACAGTGAAATTAAAGTTTTGTAAGGACAGAAACCATCTAGTCACTCTTGCATTTCTCTCCTTGTTTAACTTCATCCATGTTAGGGGGGCATGGTCTGTCACCAACTTGAATTTCCTGCCTAGCAAGTAATACTTTAAAGATTCTAGGGCCCACTTCACTGCCAAACATTCTCGCTCCACAATGGCATAATTTTTCTCGGCCGGGGTTAGTTTTCTACTCAAGTACGTCACCGGATGCTCCTCACCATTCACTACTTGTGAGAGTACTGCACTTAAGCCTGTGCTAGAGGCATCTGTCTGGACCAGAAATTCTCGCCTGAAATCGGGGGTGACTAACACAGGTGGTTGGCACAAGGCAGACTTAAGGCTTTGGAAAGCCTCCTCGGCCTCTGGGGTCCACGTGACCATTGCTGTCTTTCCGCCCTTTGTCAAGTCAGTTAGCGGAGCAGCAACTGAGGCAAAGTTCGGCACAAATCTACGGTAATAACCCGTAATACCCAGGAAAGCTCTAACCTGTTTCCTTGTCAGGGGTCTAGGCCAATTCTGTATTGCCTCAATTTTATTTAGCTGTGGCCTAACCAATCCTCTTCCAACAATGTAGCCCAGATATTTGGCCTCTTCTAGGGCTAGAGCACACTTCTCGGCATTTATGGTCAACCCTGCATCACTTATGGCATCCAACACGGCCTGTACCTTACAGAGGTGACTTTCCCAATCAGGGCTAAAAATGACCACATCATCGAGGTAGGCGGCTGAGTAATCACGATGTGGTCGCAGAATCAAGTCCATCAACCTCTGGAAAGTTGCAGGCGCTCCATGTAACCCGAACGGCATCACTACATACTGGAATAGCCCATCAGGGGTGGAGAAAGCAGTTTTCTCTTTAGCCTCGTCAGAAAGTGGAATCTGCCAATAGCCCTTTGTGAGATCGAGGGTGGTTATGTACCTGGCGTTACCCAACTTCTCAATCAACTCATCTACCCTGGGCATAGGATACGCATCGAACTTGGAGATCTCATTCAACTTTCTGAAATCGTTACAGAACCTCCAAGTTCCATTGGGCTTTGGGATTAGCACAATTGGGCTGGACCATTCACTCTGTGACACCTCAATTACCCCCAGAGCAAGCATACGTTTTACCTCGGCAGATACGGCTTCCCTACGTGCCTCGGGTATCCTATAGGGCTTAAGGTTTACTCTGCTTCTAGGCTCAGTTTCAATGTGATGATGGATGAGGTGTGTACGCCCTGGGAGGTCAGAGAACTTGTTTTTGTTTTTCTGTAAAAATTCCTGAGCCTCCTGTTTCTGTGACACTGATAGAGTATCACCTACCTTGACTGGAGGGATTGGTGGTGACAAATTATTAACAGTATTTGTCGCCACCAAGGATTCCCTGTCTTTCCAGGGCTTGATCAAGTTTATGTGATAAACTTGGAAAGGCTTCCTTCTACCTGGTTGGTGCACCTTGTAGTTCACCTCACTGACCTTTTCAACAATTTCATAGGGACCTTGCCACTTCGCCAAAAATTTACTCTCAACAGTGGGGACTAGTATAAGGACCCTATCGCCTGGGTTGAATGTCCTGATTCTTGCGGACCGGTTGTAAATTCTACTTTGGGCCTCTTGAGCCCTCTGGAGGTGTTCCCTTACCAGGGGCATTACAGTGGCTATACGGTCCTGCATTTGTGCTACATGCTCAATAACACTCTTGTATGGGGTGGACTCATTCTCCCATGTCTCTTTTGCAATGTCTAGTAGACCCCTAGGGTGATGACCATAGACCAACTCGAATGGTGAGAACCCTGTGGACGCTTGGGGCACCTCCCTAATAGCAAACATGAGGTAGGGTAATAAATGATCCCAGTCACGACCATCTTTTGCCACCACTTTCTTCAACATATGTTTCAAAGTTTTATTAAATCTCTCCACCAATCCGTCCGTCTGGGGGTGGTACACAGAGGTACGGATGTGTGAGATTTTAAATAGTTTGCATAATTCCTTCATTACTTTCGACATAAATGGCGTACCTTGGTCAGTTAGGATTTCTTTGGGGATCCCAGTCCTAGAGAACATATAAAACAACTCACGTGCAATTGTTTTAGATGCAGTGTTTCTTAAGGGTACAGCCTCAGGATAGCGGGTCGCATAATCCAGGACTACCAAAATATACTGGTGTCCTCTAGCTGACTTTACAATGGGACCCACTAAATCCATGGCAATACGCTCAAAAGGCACCTCTATAATAGGGAGCGAAACCAACGGACTGCGAAAATGTGACACTGGGGCACTAACCTGACATGTGGGGCACGACTCACAGTATTTTTTAATGTCATCATATATGGCCGGCCAAAAAAACCTCTGGAGAACCCTCTCTCGCGTTTTGTCAGTCCCCAAGTGTCCCCCAAGAACATGGTTATGTGCCATGTCAAGCACCTGACGCCGGTACGGCTTAGGTACCAGAAGCTGTTCCACAATCTCATCTTTAACCTTATTGACTCTATAGAAAAGATCATTAGTCACCGAAAAATGTGGAAATCTTTTTTCAGCATCTGGTTCCTGAGGTACCCCGTTCATAACAGCAACCTGCTCTCTCGCATTTTTGAGAGTGGGGTCCTGTAATTGTGCAGTCCCAAAATTATCGCTAGACACCTCTAAGTCTAGTATATTTTGCTCAGTGGGAGGAGCCTCCTCCTCCCCAGCCAGGACCTGCAAAGGAAAACAATCATTTTCATCCTGTACACTTTTATCATTCACAGTGGACAAGGCAACCACCTTAGAGGTATCCTCACTCCTTTTGGGGATTTTTTCTTTTTTCCCAGAGAGCCCAGAATAATGGAAAATCGCGCCCCAATATTACATTATGCATGAGGTTTTTAACCACACCCACTTCATATTGTACTGTGCCTTGTTCAGTCCCGACTTTAGCCAGCACTATAGGGTACACTTTTGTATCACCATGTATACACACAACGCTCATATGCTTTTTAGACTCTAAGTCCCCAGTCACCAGGCTAGCATGCACCAAGGTTACAAGGCTTCCTGAGTCCATTAACGCTTTAACAGGAAAGTCATTGATTGTGATGTTACAGATTTGCGGTTCAGTCTCTAGTCCAGGAACTGCAGCACAAGATGGTTCCGCAAATAGCGACTGACGCCGGCTAGCGTCACATTCCATGGGTTCAGAGGTAAGAGGGCAATGGGCCGACACGTGTCCCGCCTCATGGCATCTCCAACACTGGATAGGGCCTGGTCTCTTTGGCAAGGAGTCCTTTTCAGAGCCCCTTAGCCACCCGGGACCATCACCAGTCTTTTGTCCCTGAGACACCACTTGAGCCCTTTTCCCCCCATCAGCACCCCTCCACACTCCCCCAATAGATGGAAGTCTCTTACCAGCTGACGGCACAGATCTGGCGCTCCGGGGAGGTGAAGATGCTGCAGGAACATCACGGAGGTAGTCCTCAGTCGCCTGGAACCTTTCCACAAGGTTGACAAGTTCGTTTGCATTCTTAGGATCACCTTGTCCCACCCAGCGTTGCAGGTCAGTAGGAAGCGCTCGGAGGTAGCGATCCATCACGACCTTCTCTAGGATTTGTGCAGGAGTAGAAGTGTCTGGCTCCAACCACTTTCTTGCCAAATGGATTAGGTCATACATCTGGGACCTCGCTGATTTGTCCAGACTGTAGCTCCAGTTGCGTACCCTCCGGGCACGGACTGCAGTAGTAACTCCTAGTCGGGCAAGTATCTCCTCTTTTAGCCGAGTATAGTCCTTAACCTCTTGCTCACTGAGGTCATAGTAGGCCTTTTGGGGTTCACCTGTTAAATAGGGCGCAATTACTTCTGCCCACTCAGCGGCTGGTAACTTCTCTCGCTCAGCCACGCGCTCAAATACTGTTAGATAGGCCTCAACATCGTCCTCAGCAGTCATCTTTTGCAGCGCTTTCTGCACAGTCCTTCTCCCAGAAAAAATCTCTGGAGCGGCTCCCATCACCACAGGCGCCTCTCGATTTGCTATCAGGTGCTCAATAAGTTGTTGTTGTGCAGCCATGGACTGTTCATGTCGTCTATTGGCCTCTATCTGAGCCTGCTGTTGTGCAGCGATCATCTGCTGTTGTTCAGCCATGGACTGTTCATGTCGTCTATTGGCCTCTGTCTGAGCCTGCTGTTGTTGCAAACTCACTTGCATAAACTGCTTCAGCATCTCCTCCATGTTGCTGGACTGTTTTTGGAGTGTAGTTGCAGCTTTTACCCAGGACATCAGCAGCTGTAGCCAAGTCTGTCCACACCGTTGCCCCTAGCAACCGCGTTGCCCGCTACCTCCACCAATTGTAAGGGATCTTCCCGGGGTAGGGTGTGTTTGGACACAGTTCACAGCAGACTTGGAATTTGATAAAGCAGATCTTGGCGTTTATTCGTGGTACAAACAGTCCAGCAAACAAAATATACAGCAACACCGTGCTTTCTAAGTACAACAAAAATAAAAGTCCTAGCCCGGCTGGGCGCTTACTAACAGGTTCTGCTCACCTATCTGACACTTACAAACACAGCGTCTTTCGCCTGGATATCGCAGGGTGAGTTTTAGCTCCAGCAGTGGCTGTGCTTGCAGCTTCCTTCAACACACAGATTGTTCATTCCCTGGCTGAGAAGCAATCACCTGCAGACCCTGCAGTGCCTTTAGCTTCCCAGGCTAATTAGGATCCAAGCTCACCTGATCCCAAACCCAGAACTGGATCGGGGGATGTGGAATGACAGGTCCCTCTACCAAACCTACCTGCCATTCCATATAAACCCAGGCCCGGCAAAATTAAATAACAACTCAGCAGCATATCGCTGCTGAGAAACTGATCCATCCTGGATTTACCATCTCACACTGTGTAGCAACCTAGGTGAGATGTACACCCCCTCGATCACTTCTCCAGTGACATGTCTACAATATATATATATATATATATATATATATATATATACACACACACACACACACATTCTATATCTATTTAGCACTGAACCCCCAAAGGAGCGGCTGAATTTATTGGGCTTACCATTACCTTCTTTACCTCATATGCGTCTAGGGGTTTCCCGAGGTAGATGGCCCAAGAACGGTAGAGACTGATCCACTTAAAGGGATTTTTATTTGCGAAAAGTAGTTTAGGGTTTAGGTAGAAAAGTCCAGGTACTCTTAGTGCTAATTTCAGTATGAAAAAGTCTCTCACTTCAGTAAATCCAGAGAATAGCCATTCACAACTGGATCCTCACCCTTATTGGATAGTCCTTCTCTCACCAGGCCTAGCAGCCAACAGGGTGCTTGTGTCAAAGCAAGTCTCTGCCACAGACTTTACTTTAGAACACGTGAGGGAAACTTGAGCTTGTAGAACCCTCGTACGGTACCAGTATCTTGCAGCCAGTCCGGCGATACCACACGAGACCGCATTCAATTGGAGTCCTTCAGCTTGTCCAGGCTCTTGTTGAGAAGCCAACTTTTGCATGGCCTTCTCCCGAAGAGTCCTCCCCTGGATACGTTCACAGTCGCTCGGCCTTTCCACTAACCAAGATGGCACCGGACCACCTTTCGAATCCTTCCTTCAGGTTCCTCGCCTCGGGCCAGCCAGCCCGAAGACATAAAGTCGGGTGGATCCGCACCCTAGGCCATGGAAGTCCTGGGGGCTGGTCAGGAGGACCAGGACCATGCAGTCAGAACATACTTCTGGACCGGAACCCAGAAACACGTGACAGCCGCACCTTAAGTACCCTCTCCCAAAAGGCACAGCAAGAGGGACACTCCCACTGGGCTGGTTTCGAGAGAGAATAATCTTAATGCACCCAACTAGACTGTGTTTCAATACCTGCCAAAGGTGACAGCGCCCCCTATGGCCAGGCAGAACACCCTGCAGTCCAGTCAGACTGATGCTGAGATCAAAATTTAGAACAATTAAACCCAAAACCAAACTGAGGTTTAAGGGTGAAATTAAATGGCAAAAACATATAGTGCGTGCTCTTCAGGAGCCAGCGCTACATATATACATAATATAAATATACACACACACACCCGGGTGTGCACTTTGTCAGCCTGTGTACATGTGTGTGACATATGGTTTGCCCGTTTACAAAGGTATGTTTTTAATCTCACACAAACGCTGATCATCCATCATCCTTGGAAGATATAATATAAGCAAAGTGGTGGGGCCTGATTTCGTGGGAAGAGCCGGTGCTATGTGTGACTCCTTCATAAATAAACGGATATATTTTTAGCAGGTACGTGACTAATGCACAGACATTTTTCTCGAGGATAAAATGTTTTGCTTGGTTGTAGGAGACATAATTTTGGCTTATTTTAATTACACTTTAACCAGTTGCCGACCGCCGCACGACGATGTACGTCGATAGCATGGCACGGGCAGGCATATTGGCGTACATGTACGTCCCTTGCCTCCCGCGGGTCGGGGGCCCGATCGGGCCCCCGCCCGGTGCCTGCGGCGGTCGGTATTCGTGCGGGAGCGATCCCGGACGAGGGGACGGCCATTCG
The DNA here is from genome assembly GCF_037356315.1 of Lithobates pipiens. Classification (NCBI taxonomy): domain Eukaryota; kingdom Metazoa; phylum Chordata; class Amphibia; order Anura; family Ranidae; genus Lithobates; species Lithobates pipiens. The sequence continues at coordinate 17,556,364 of NW_027507825.1, forward strand.
TTCATGGCCACCCCCTCGCGATCGCTCCCGACGAATAGGAATCCCCCGTGACATCACTTCCTCTCCTGTAATGTAAACACAGGAGAGGAAGTGATGTATTCTCTCCTCCGTGTCGGTATTTTTCGTTCCGACACGGAGGAGAGCGGATCGGTGAGTTGCACCAACACTCTACACACACAGTAGAACATGCCAGGCACACTCACACCCCCCCTTTACCCCCCGATCACCCCCCCAATTACCCCTGCCCCCCAGTCACAGTGACACCAATGTCATTTTTTTTTTTTTTTTTTTTTTTTTTGCATTGGTGTCATTTGTGACTGTAATAACTGTTAGGGCAGTTAGAGTTAGCCCCCTTTAGTTCTAATGTACCCCCCTAACCCCCCCAATAAAGGTTTAACCCCGTGATCACCCCCCGTCGCCAGTGTCACTAAGGCTGGGTTCACATTGCAGCGGTTTATGAGAACGAATGTGATTCGCACCGCACTGCAGTGCAAATCACATCCGATCTCTGTGCGATTCGAGTTCAGCCATTCGCCGCACCCGCCGCACCCGCCACACCCGCCGCACCCACCGCAAATTCGCACGGGACCCTTTTTTTGGCCCGCAGCAGAATCGGATCGCATGGGTGTTCACACCATGCGATCCGAGTTTGCAGATCGCACTGCGATATGCGAACTGATCTGGGGGTGTCAGTAACATTTCACTGACACTCCCAGCAGTTCGCATAGGGCAGTGTGAACTGCCGCCGGGAGGCATGCGATGCGGGAACCCGCCGCGGATTTGCGGCGTTTCCGCATCGCTCCAGTGTGAACCCAGCCTAATAAGCGATCATTTTTCTGATCGCCGTATTAGTGTCACAGGTGACGCTAGTTAGGCAGGTAGGTATTTAGGTTCGCCGCAGCTTTTTATAGCGCCAGGGACCCCCATATACTACCGCATAAAGCCCCCTGATTGCCCCCTAGTTAACCCTTTCACCAGTGATCACCATATAACTGTTACAGGTGACGCTGGTTGGTTAGTTATTTTTTATAGTTTCAGGGCACCCGCCATTTATTACCTAATAAAGGTTTAACCCCCTGATCACCCGGCGGGTGTCATTTGTGACTAATAACTGTTAGGGCAGTTAGGGTTAGCCCCCTTTAGTTCTAAGGTACCCCCCTAACCCCCCCAATAAAGGTTTAACCCCGTGATCACCCCCCGTCGCCAGTGTCACTAAGGCTGGGTTCACATTGCAGCGGTTTATGAGAACGGATGTGATTCGCACCGCACTGCAGTGCAAATCACATCCGATCTCTGTGCGATTCGAGTTCAGCCATTCGCCGCACCCGCCACACCCGCCGCACCCGCCGCAAATTCGCACGGGACCCTTTTTTTGGCCCGCAGCAGAATCGGATCGCATGGGTGTTCACACCATGCGATCCGAGTTTGCAGATCGCACTGCGATATGCGAACTGATCTGGGGGTGTCAGTAACATTTCACTGACACTCCCAGCAGTTCGCATAGGGCAGTGTGAACTGCCGCCGGGAGGCATGCGATGCGGGAACCCGCCGCGCATTCGTGGCGTTCCCGCATCGCTCCAGTGTGAACCCAGCCTAATAAGCGATCGTTTTTCTGATCGCTGTATTAGTGTCACAGGTGACGCTAGTTAGGCAGGTAGGTATTTAGGTTCGCCGCAGCTTTTTATAGCGCCAGGGACCCCCATATACTACCGCATAAAGCCCCCTGATTGCCCCCTAGTTAACCCTTTCACCAGTGATCACCATATAACTGTTACAGGTGACGCTGGTTGGTTAGTTATTTTTTTATAGTTTCAGGGCACCCGCCATTTATTATCTAGTCTCACTAGTGTACCCCTAAATTTAGGGGTGTCTACTTTCCAAAATGGGGTCATTTGGGGGGGGTTTGTGCCATCTTGGCATTTTATGGCCTTCAAAACTGTAACGCCCTTAGAAAGCCTGAAGGCGGTGCTTGGTTTTCGGGGCCCCGTACGCGGCTAGGCTCCCAAAAAGTCCCACATATGTGGTATCCCCGTACTCAGGAGAAGCAGCAGAATTTATTTTGGGGTGTCATTTCACATATGCCCATGGCATGCGTGAGCAATATATCATTTAGTGACAACTTTGTGAAAAAAAAAAAAAAAAAAAAAAAGTTTGTAATTTTCCCGCAACTTGTGGCAAAATATAAAATATTCCATGAACTCAACATGCCTCTCAGCAAATAGCTTGGGGTGTCTACTTTCTAAAATGGGGTCATTTGTGGGGGTTTTGTGCCATCTTGGCATTTTATGGCCTTCAAAACTGTAATAGGTAGTGAGAAGTGAACTCAAAAATTTACGCCCTTAGAAAGCCTGAAGGCGGTGCTTGGTTTTCGGGGCCCCGTACGCGGCTAGGCTCCCAAAAAGTCCCACATATGTGGTATCCCCGTACTCAGGAGAAGCAGCAGAATTTATTTTGGGGTGTCATTTCACATATGCCCATGGCATGTGTGAGCAATATATCATTTAGTGACAACTTTGTGAAAAAAAAAAAAAAAAAAAAAAGTTTGTAATTTTCCCGCAACTTGTGGCAAAATATAAAATATTCCATGAACTCAACATGCCTCTCAGCAAATAGCTTGGGGTGTCTACTTTCTAAAATGGGGTCATTTGTGGGGGTTTTGTGCCATCTTGGCATTTTATGGCCTTCAAAACTGTAATAGGTAGTGAGAAGTGAACTCAAAAATGTACGCCCTTAGAAAGCCTGAAGGCGGTGCTTGGTTTTCGGGGCCCCGTACGCGGCTAGGCTCCCAAAAAGTCCCACATATGTGGTATCCCCGTACTCAGGAGAAGCAGCAGAATTTATTTTGGGGTGTTATTTCACATACGCCCATAGCATGTGTGAGCAATATATCATTTAGTGACAACTTTGTGTAAAAAAAAAAAAAAATTTTTTTTTTTGTCATTATTCAATCGCTTGAGGCAAAAAAATAAAATATTCAATGGGCTCAACATGCCTCTTATCAATTTCCTTAGGGGGTCTACTTTCCAAAATGGGGTCATTTGGGGGGGTTTTGTACTGCCCTGCCATTTTAGCACCTCAAGAAATGAGATAGGCAGTCGTAAACTAAAAGCTGCGTAAATTGCAGAAAACGTACCTTAGTTTGTAGATGTGACAACTTTTGCGCAAACCAATAAATATACAATTATTGACTTTTTTTTTACCAAAGACATGTGGCTGAATACATTTTGGCCTAAATGTATGACTAAAATTGAGTTTATTGGATTTTTCTAATAACAAAAAGTAGAAAATATCATTTTTTTTCAAAATTTGCGGTCTTTTTACGTTTATATCGCAAAAAATAAAAATCGCAGAGGCAATCAAATACCATCAAAAGAAAGCTCTATTTGTGGGAAGAAAAGGACGCAAATTTTGTTTGGGTACAACATTGCATGACCGCGCAATTACCAGTTAAAGCAGCGCAGTGCCAAAGTGTAAAAAGACCTCTGGTCATTTACCAGCAAAATGGTCCGGTCTGAAAGTGGTTAAAGAAGTTAGCATTTTTATTTTTGTGCAGAATCATACTTGCCTAGGTGGGCGCAGCATTGGTCCGATGCGGCATCTGCCCCCAACCCGCCAGCTGTAACACTGAGAACCGCAGATCGCTCGGTACTCTCAGCTCTCTGAACAAAGAGTGAGTTGGTGACTGTCAGTCATGACTTTCTCCTCTGCTCCCCCCCCCCCCACTGGAGCGCCAGGCTGTGGAGGAGGCAGGAGCGGGCCGGCTCAGACTCTCAGTGGCTCTCTGAGCCGGGCACCGGTCCAGGCATGTGGACGGATCCTGGCTTCATTGTCTTGCCCCAGCCTAGACTGGCTCTGTAATGTCAGCCAATGGCAGGCTTCAACCCGCTGTCAGCTGAAAACTGGTCACGAGTACAGAAGGAACTACACTCCTGTGATCTGCACAAACAAGCTTTGGCTGCACTTCTCCTTTTAAAGGAAAAATATTTTGGAGAAGAGGAATAAGTAAAGGCCCTTTCACACTGGTGAGCCTAAAAATGTGATATGCTTTTTTTCAAAAGCACATACTGCGTTTTTAATGCGGTTTTGGTGTGCTCAATCCACGCATGCATCTGTGAAACATGGACATGTGAGTAAAAAAAACAACAACTCGTCAAAAACGCACATGCGCTTAATACCTTGACTTACAATGGAAAGTGTGCTTTGGTAAAAACAAAGCGAAAATGCAGAGTAGCAATTTGAACAGTAAGGCCTCTTTCACACTGACGTCCCGTTCAGGCCCGCCTGTCAGTTTTTCAGGCGGACCTGAACGGGTGCTCCATAGACCTCTATGGAGCGTCGGATGTCAGCGGTGACATGTCCGCTGACATCCGACCCGCTCCGATCCGAAAAAGTGTAACGGAGGAAAAAGCTATTTTTCCATCCGTCTGCGGATCGGATGACGACGGGCACTGCGGTCCGTCGTCATCCGATCTCCCATAGGGGAGAGCGGCGCTGTGACAGGTCCGTCCCTGCGCAGTGTGCAGAGAAGGAGCTGTCATCTCCCTGCTCAGCGGGGATCGACGGAGTGATCCCCGCTGAGCAAACGGATATCCACGGGGCGGATCAGAACTGATCCGCCCCGTGTGAAAGGACCCTGATGTATGATTTAAAGGGGGGAAAAAAATGTTTCATTTGCGTTTGTCACACTACAAAGCATGGCAGAGGTGCACCATTGTGAAAGGGTCCTAACTCATATTGTTACTCTATTTTCATTCTTTAACCACTTGCCTACTGGGCACTTTTACCCCCTTCCTGCTCAGGCCAATTTTCAGCGCTGTCATACTTTAAATGAAAATTGTGCAGTCATGCAACACTGTACCCATATGAGATTTTTATCTTTTTTATTTTTTATTTTTTTTTCACGCCACTGGATTTTTATTTTCTTGCTAAAACTAAAAAATGTGAAAAAATAAATAAAATTCACAGTTTGTTATAAACTTTTGCAAACATGTACATTTCTCCTCCACTGATGTGTACTGATGAGGCTACATTGATGAGGCGCTGTTAGATGACCCTGATGATGAGGCGCTGATGGGCCACTGCTAGTAAAAGAGCTGGAAGAACCGAAGAGGGGGGACAAGACCCCCGAGCGGCAACGAAGAAGAAAGCCGGGCTCCTCCGCTAGTAAAAGAGCAGAAGATAGCGGAGGAGCCCAGCGAGAAGACCCCCGGAGCTGTGCAATAAATTATTTTGAAACCTTGTGTTGTGTTTTATTTACATTTTTTTTCACCAGGTGAATGGGTAGGGGTACATTGTACCCCAATACTCATTTACATAGGGTGGGGGGGCCGGGATCTGGGGGGCCTCCTTATTAAAGGGGGCTCCCGGATTCCAATGAGCCCCCCCCACCTGCATACCCCGACAACCAACGGCCAGGGTTGTAGGGAAGAGGCCCTTGTCCTCATCAACACGGCCCCCCTTCCCCAAAGCAGCCCCCCCATGTTGAGGGCACGCGGCCTGGTACATCTCAGGAGGGGGGGGGGGGCGCCGCTCGCTCGGCCCCATAAAATAAAAAAAACGCAGAGGCGATTAAATACCACCAAAAGAAAGCTCTATTTGTGGGGGGAAAAAAAGCCATCAATTTTGTTTGGGTGCAACGTCGCACGACCGCGCAATTGTCAGTTAAAACATTGCACTGCCAAATCGCAAAATATGGCCGGGTCATTCAGCAGCCAAATCTTTCAGGGCGGAAGTGGTTAAGTAGAAATTAAAAATAGGGAAAATGCTTATTTGCTAAGGGGTACAGGCAGTTTTTTAGGTGGCACCCCGCTTTAAAGAGCAGCCTGGCAGGGAGCTGTCACACCAGTGAAGGGACCCTACTGGAGCATGGAGTACAACTATTTACTCATTATTCCGGCACCCCTAGACACACACAGCGAGCATTTAAAGTGGTTGTAAACCCTTACAACACACTTTGACCTACAGGTAAGCCTAGATTAAGGCTTACCTGTAGGTCCAAGAAATATCTCCTAAACCTACACGGTTTAGGAGATATTTGCTGAAAGACAGGCACCGTTGTCTACGGCGCATGCACCGTAGACAGCGGGGCGCAGGCGCACTGAGCGCGCTGCGGTCAACGGCGATATGCGCGCGAGTGACATCATCGCGGCTTCGCCGAATGAAAGCAGTGGCGCGGCGAGACCCACCGAGAAGATGGATGCGGCGGACTACAGGGGACAGCGGTGACTTCGCTGGCTCCTGTGTCAGGTAAGTGACACATAATGGACTACGATGCGATGCGATTCATAGTAGTCCATTATGCTTTACCTTTGCAGGGAATGAAAGAGGAAGTAAACTCATCAGGGTTTACTTCCTCTTTAACCCCCCCTTGCAATACAGGAGGGTCCCACTGCAAGGTTTGATTTTTTTTTTTTTTTTTTTAGTTCCCGGGGTTGGGGTTTAACCAGTCCTATTCCTAACAGCTGCTTTAATTTAAATGCATGCTAGAAAATGGAACATATTTCACAATTCAATGCAGCACACAATTTTTGTTTCTTCTTTTCAAGACAGAACATTAGAAACACGTGCATGAAAATATAGCTAAACACGTGCAAAACATGTGCCAATGTTCACAAACACAATACAAACGCCCCTCAATGTGTTTTAAAATCTATATTTATTTTTACAACACAAGCTGAAGCCCGGCGAGAACCGTCATCCATGTATAATTATCGAGCAAATTTAACCACTTGACCTCCAGAAGGCTTTGCCCCCTTCATGACCAGAGCATTATTTTGCTATGCGATACTTTAACTGGCAATTGCGCGGTCATGCAACACCGTATGTAAATTACATTTTTGTCATTTTTTTTTTTTTCCCACACAAATCATTTTCTTTTGGTGGTATTTAAACACCACTGGGTTTTTCTATTTTTTTTTTTAAATATAAATATATAAAAAGATAAAACCTTTTCGAAAAACAAAAAACAACATTTTCTACTTTCTGTTATAGAACACATTCAATACAAAATGAAAAAAACAAAAAACAAATTTCTTCTTAAATTTAGGCCAAAATGTAGTTTGCTACATGTGTTTGGTAAACTCTTATAGAGTGACTGTGATAGGTTATTATTTCATAACTCATATACTGAGAATAGCAATCATTAAAGGGGTTGTAAAGGTTTGTTTTTTGTTTTCTAAATAGGTTCCTTTAAGCTAGTGCATTGTTGGTTCACTTACCTTTTCCTTCGATTTCCCTTCTAAATGTTTTTTTTCTTTGTTTTCTTTGTCTGAATTTTTCACTTCCTGTTCCTCCTCAGTAAGCTGTTCTGGTTGACTAAACACCGCTCAGATGATGGTGTGAAGTTTATTGAGGAGAAACAGGAAGTGAGAACTACAGACAAAGAAAACATTTAGAAGGAAAATCGAAGGAAAAGATAAGTGAACCAACAATGCACTAGCTTAAAGGAACCTATTTAGAAAATAAAAAACGAAGCTTTACAACCCCTTTACCCTTATATATATATGTTTATTTACCCATACAGGATTACTAGTATATTGTTGTTTATTGAAGCTGCACATAGTTATTTGGTTGCACAGTAATATTCATAGAGCAATATTTACACGTTCATTTTAAGATATACACAGCTGTTAAAGTGGTTGTAAACCCATGGGGGTGGGGAAAAAAAAGCAACCTGCAAGGCAAAGGCATAATGAGCTAGTATGCATAGCATATACCAGCTCATTATGAATAGCTTACATGAGAACGAAGCCCCCGAAGCGGTGCTCCGGCGCTGCGATTTGCCGGAGCAGCGATGACGTCACTCCCACGCATGCGCACGGGAGCCGACACTCGCGGTATATCGCCGTGATCTGTGGCCTGCCCAGTGCGCTTGCGTGCCGCTGTCTATGGCGCATGCGCCATAGACAGCGGTGGCTGTCTTTTTTGTAAATGTCTCCTAAGCCGTATAGGTTTAGGAGATATTTCTTGGACCTACAGGTAAGTCTTAATCTAGGCTTATCTGTAGGTCAAAGTGGTTTGTAAGGGTTTACAACCACTTTAATAAGTTGCACTGATCACTCTTTATATCATACCCACTTTAAGTGCACCATATACACTTTTCAGGTCTAGCAGCCATTTATTATTTACTATAAACATACTGACTCATCGTTCACTTAGGGCGAGGGATTCCCCCCTTCATTTTTCACACACTCGCCTGTGCCACGGTCCAGCAATGCGGGCGTATGAAGCCCCCGCTCCTCTCCCACCGGTGCCGGCGTTCTAACTGTGGGCGCTCCGGCTGTGGCTTCACAGTCGGGCATGCACAGTGAATAAGCGAGCCGCGCCGCGCGCTGTGAACGGCTGCGCAATCTTCTAGGACCTGTGATGTGTCCCGGAAGATTTCAGGGAGGGGGAGGTGATCTTCCTTCCGGCATTGCTGCTCCAGGGTAGGAAGTGGGAGCTGGGTGCCATGTCAAAACAGGGTACCGCCCCACCCCCCCTCAAAAAAATGACTTGGCAAATGTGGCATTTCAGGGGGGTCACCAGCACTTAAAGCGGAAGTTCCATTTTTGGGTGGAACTTCCACTTTAATAGTGTGTTGAGCTATTTTGAGGGGACAGGAAATTTACACTGTTATACAAGCTGTACACTCACTACTTTACATTGTAGACAAGTGTCATTTCTTCAGTGTTGTCACATGAAAAGATACAATAAAATATTTACAAAAATGTGAGGGGTGTACTCACTTTTGTGAGATACTGCGTGTGTGAGTGTACATGTGTATGTGTGTGTATGTGTATATATATATATATATATATATATATATATATATATATATATATATATATATATTTATTATATTTGATTCTGTACAGAATGGCCACCCTTTACCACTGAATCTGCTATAGGGCAGTCAGCAACTGGTTAAAGAATGGGGTTTCTCAACCAGGTTTCCTCCAGAGGTTGCTAGGGGTTCCTTGAGCAATGAGACCCCTTTCACACTGGGGTGTTTTTCAGGCGTTTTAGCGTTATAAAAAGCGCCTGTAAAACGCTTGAAAGAAGCCTCATCTGCAGTCCCAATGTGAAAGCCCAAGTGCTTTAAGAGTCCTTTCACAATGTCAGCGCAGCTTAAACTAGCAGCGCTTTACCAGCGTTTTTCAAGAGTTATTGGGGCGCTTTTAACCTCTGCTAGTGGCCAAATAAAGCGCCCACAAAACGCTGCTGCCAATAGCGCTTTTCAGGCGTTTTACAGGCGCTTTCCATTGATTTCAATGGGAAGGGGCGCTTTTATTCACCGCTCCAAAGAAACTGCTTGCAGGACTTTTTTGACGCCCTGCCAGCGCAGCGCCTCAGTGTGAAAGCACTCGGGCTTTTACATTGGGATTGCAGTTGCAGCTTCTTTCAGGCGCTTTTTTTTTTAACTCTAAAGCGCCTGAAAAACGCCCCAGTGTGAAAGGAATCTCGGTGTGAAAGCACTCGAGCTTTTACATTGGGATTGCAGTTGCGGCTTCTTTCAGGCGCTTTTTTTTTAAGACATTTTTGCCTCTCGGTAAGTCCCCACTGACATCAATGATCTTTTTAGCTATAAGTAGAGGAGTAATTCTTCTCAATGACCACAAGTGTAAGGACCATTCTTCCCACTGACTCATCATCATGTATCATGAGTTGTAGATATGGGCGGCACAGTGGTGCAGTGGTACTCCGGTTTCCTCCCACACTCCAAAGACATGCAGGTAGGTTAATTTGCTTCTGTCCAAAATCGGCCCTAGTATATGAATGGGGTCTTGGATTGTGGGCTCCTTGAGGGTAGGGACCTATGTGAGTGTGCAATGTACAGGGATAGGGACAATTGTAGACACTCACTCAGGTTGAACTGGATGGACTGGTGTCTTTATTCAACCTTACTAACTATGTAACTATATATAATAATTTTTTTCCTGAGAATGAAGTTATTTCAAGGGTTCCTCTGTGTTGAAAAGGTTGAGAAGGTCTAGAGGCCTTTTACTGGCATTCTGGCGATAATCAAGAAGTCTATCTGGAGTTTTTTTTTTGGTTCCTTTAGTCCAGTTATGGCGAACCTTGGCACCCCAGATGTTTTGTAACTACATTTCCCATGATGCTCCACTATACTACAGAGTACTAGAGCATCATGGGAAATGTAGTTCCAAAACATCTGGGGTGCCAAGGTTCGCCACCACTGCTTTAGTCCCTTCTCACCATAACATCCAGTGTTATACTTTCTCATTGGGTCCTAAGCCCTACTTCATAAAAGCCTTGGCCAACAAGTCAAAAACAGCTGTACGCAACTTAGAATAAATGCCTGTACAACTGTATCTGCACTATACACCATCAATTGCAGATGTACAGTTAGTTGGCCACTGGGATGTAATAATTTGCACAACTCCACCCACTATCCTCAAATAAGAAACAATCTTCTGATTTGGGGATATGTTGTAGTCTTCTCTTCATAAAGGCTCTTCTATAGTGTTTCTAAAGCCTCGTACACACGATCGGACTTTGTACAAACTTTCCCGTGGATTTTTGTACAAAGGGCGTCGGCTGTGAACTTGTATTGCATACACACGGCAGGACCTTTTCAGCCAACTTTCACCAAATCACGTGTTTTTTTTTTTTTTTTTTTTTCTGCTCTTTACCGCCACCTTTGGTCAACTTCTGGATTGTTGTCTGATCTTTTGCATCGGTTCTGAGCATGTCTGTTTGTACTTTGTACAAAAGTCCTATGGTTTTCTGTACACACGATCCGACTTTGCTCCATCGGACTTTTGTTGTCAGAAAGTTTGTCCGTTCGCGCAGCCAACAAAAGTCCGATGAGAACCAAAAAAGTTTGTCCGATGGAGCGTACACACGGTCGGATGTTGCTCTAAAACAGCTAATTTGCATGTTTGTTGTCAAAAAGTCAGATCGTGTGTACGGGCCTTAATAAATCGCTTGGTGGGTGTGCAGTTTGGATTGAGTAAGGAGATTTTTCATCTTTTGTGCTGCATGTCCCTATACATAATGGCTGGAAATATCCATCCCCATATACAAATACATTCAAAAACTATAAATACAAGCAAGATTATTAAATATAACATATTTCAATATTATTTACATAAAAATACTGAAATGAAAAGTGAAATACTATGCTATTGTAAATCCAAAAACCTGATTTATGAAAACTGGAGCAGAGGCCAACACAAGGAATTTAGTTTCCCCATCCCCCCCCCCCCCCCCCCATGTCTTCAAAAATTTTAAAGTGTATGTCCCGACAAAACGTTTATTTTCTTAATTTTGGATAGAGTGGGGAAAGTTGCTATCTTGTGCTCTGTTCCGGTGACCATAAAATATACAATCTCATTGCATTGATTTCCTTTAGGCTTGGACCACACTGCCGCGACCTAAAAGTCATGCAACTTACAGTGCAACTTTGGCGTGATTTGGGGCGCAACTTGGCGCAACTTTGAAGCAGCTTCAGGGAAAGCCTGTGTAATCTTCCTGTAATTTTGGATCCAAATCACATCAATTAAGATGAGGATCCAACTTGGAGGGGAATTCCATTAAAGTCTATGGGCACAAGTTGGATAGAAGTTGCCTTGATATAGTACAGGCAGTGGCGGCCACTCAATTAGGGGCGCCACCCCCCGAATCCATGTGCCCAGTGGCGTCGCTATTGGGGTGCGGCCCACACCAGGTGACACCCACCAGAGGGGTGACACCGGGGCTGCTACGACACACTGTACTATATTGCTTGCAGAGCTGCAGCGGAGCAGTGCGAGGGGGGGCTGCCTGTAACACTCCCCAGTCCAGTGGTCTCACTAGGGTTGGTGTCACCTGGTGCGGTAAATCATGGTGTCACCCCCCTCTCCTCTCTAGCCTGCCCAGTGCCCTTCAGGCAGCTCACAGTCATGGGGCACACCCTAAACCGGCCCCTGTAAATGATAGCAAGGTTGGTATAGTGACAGATTAGGGTAGTATAGGGTGGTATAGTGGCAGGTTGGGGTGGTATAGGGCAGGTTGGGGTGCCGGCAGTGTGCAAAGGCCTACCTTATTTGTTACAACTGCAATGAATTGTTGAGGTTTGTCCTCAAACTACATAGTATTGGTAAGCCTAAAAGAGATTGTATAGTGTATGGCCAGCCTGAGATAGATTTCCTCCCGTCCTGACGACAATGATTTTACCAGACAGGAAGTGAGTGGAAATCTCCAACAGATAGAAATAAAAATGCTTTTTCTTTTATTACTAGTACCTGTCAGCTTTGTATTGATGTCTGTAACCCTGTTGAAGATTTCCCCCTCACTTCCTATCTGATGAAGCAATTTTCACCATGAAATACTTGCCAACGTATTACTCCCAGTCCCCTAAACCCCTGTACACACGGTCGGAGATTTCCACAACCAAATCCGTCGGATTTTGTCCGAAACTGTTGCATACACACGGTCGGACAAAGTTGGCGAAAAATCCGATCATTCAGAACGTGATGATGTAATTTTGTTACGATGGGACTACATTCAGGCTAGTAGCCAATAGCTTTGATGTAGGAATTTGATCTGAGCATGCGTGGCACTTGGTCCAATCAAAATTCTCTACGCATGATCGGAGTATGTCCGATCGAACCAGTTGGTCGGGAAATATTTCCAACATGTTGGAAAATTGGGTCCCACGGAATCAGTCCGATGCATACCACACACAGTCGGATTATCCGACGACACGGTCCGATAGGACACATTCCGATTCTCCGACCGTGTGTACAAGGGCTAACAGGCTAACACTGTCACCCCCGCTAATGCCCACACATACATTCTCCAGATGGTCCCACCCAGATCACGCTCACTTTTGGGGCTTGCGGCTGCCCCTCTCAGATTACACCTATTTTCTGGTTAGTTCCTCCCCCCTAACAATGCAGGAACCACCCAATTGCATCTGCCCCCCCCGGTAATACTCTTCTTAGATACTGACCATGCTCGGTAACAGATATAGGGGTGATGGTGTGATCCCAGGACACAACATCATTGGGATAAGGCACTTGGATTCAGGACTGTCCCAGCAAATCCAGAACAGTTGTCACCTATGCTGTGAGAGTAAAGCCGTATGCACACTACTATTTTTTTCATTCAACCTGTTGACAGCTCAGGCCGTTATACTAACAATTTGATGTTAGTACAGCTATCTCCCCTGTTGTGCTATTTTCTTCTTTTTGGGCGGGGGGGGGGGGGGCTGCTGATCCCCCTCACCGGAACACTCCGGTCAGTGCTCTCAGCCATTGGATGGGAGCACTGAATGGGAGCCAGTCAGCAGACCATTTTCGGTCATGACCCTTTCGACAGGGCCCTCGGCAGCTTCTGTCAGGCTGGCTGCTCTACAATTCAATTGAACCAAACCGATAAAAACCCAACATTTAGCCCTTGTGTACTACGCTAAAAAGCTTTTGGCAGACATATACTCTAAATCAGGGGTCTCAAACATGGCGGCCCTCCAGCTGTTGCTAAACTACAAGTCCCATGATGCATTGCAAGGCTGACAGTTACAAGCATGGCTCCCCCAGCCAGAGGCATGATGGGACTTGTAGTTTTGCAACAGCTGGAGGGCCGCCAGTTTGAGACCTCTGCTCTAAATCGTCTCCAAAAATCTGAGCATTTAGACAAGAGCATGGTTACAACATCAGATGTGAGAAATCACAGAAGCTAGAATTACTCCTCAAAATGTGTTTATACCACGGTCCCACTCCTGCTAATCTTCAAACTGCATTTTTCCACCAGTGAAGAGTTTCCTTTACCCTTCCAAATATGGCAATTTTCAACAAAACATCTGTTGGAAGTAGACAGTGTAAAGAACATCAGAAATACATCTATATACAAAAGATAAAGATAACGGCATGCAAAAACAAGAAGATGACTCAAAATAAATAATGAAAGCTTATTCTCGAACACCTCCCGTATTTTCCACAGCAGAATCTAAAGTCAACTTGTTTTATAATTTTACTGCTTTAAAATTAGATTCTGAATCCCCATGGAGATCGAGGTCCGTACGGTCATCACAGAGTAGCCAATCGGCAAGGACCCTTTTCTCGGCGGTCTGAATTTAGCTCGAAACTGCCTGAAGACTTCTTTGACTTTCTTTCGGAAATGATTGCCAACAATGACGTATAGGAATGGGTTGATACAGCTGTTGCTGAAGCCAATGTAGGTTGATATTTGGTTTCCAATCTCAAGAGCATGGGCCCAGCTACAGGACTCTAAATCTCCGGCCAGTTCTAATGTATCGAAGAAGGTAACGACATGGAACGGAAGCCAGCATAGCACAAAGGCTAAAAGCACAGAGAAGACCAACCACGTGGCTTTCTTCTCATTGTTGATCTCTTTAAATTGCTGCATGGTGTTGTTCCTCAGGACTTTTATAATTTGGAAGGTGCAGAACCCAATGACGACTGCCGGAATGAAGCCACCAAAAAGGTTCATGAGAATATTTGAGGCGATGTTCCAGTTCTCGTGCGGGGGTAATATGACGCAAGAGGTGGTGTTTAACTCGGGGAGGAATTTTACCTTCCGGAATATGACTTTGGGCAAACTGGCTAGCACTGCAAAAATCCAGATGATGGCGCAGATAATCTTAGCGCAACCAGCTCTTCTCATCCTACCAAAGGACATGGTCTTCACCAGGGCCAGATAGCGATCAATGCTGACCATCATCAGAAAGTAAATGCTGCCATAGAGATTCAGTTGGATCAAGGAATTTACAGCGATGCAGAGGAAGCTACCAAATGGCCAGCTGAACTTGTTAGAAATGTAAATGGCCCAGAACGGTAGGCCGCTGACAAAGATGAGATCCGCGACGGCCATATTACCCAGGTAGATCTCCGCCACGGTGCAGCGGCTTTTATGAAGCAGGAAGATTGAAATGACAAATGCGTTTTCCACGAAGCCCAAGGCAAAGATGAACCACATGTACACTGGCTGGTAGGCATAGAGCCATTCAAGTCCCTCTGGCGCTAAGCAGTTCCTTACATCTGACAGGGTGTTATTATTCTGGCTTATATTGGAGAAAGGAACTGCTGCCATCATCATTAGATTGTTGGTGTTGAGTCCCATTTTTTTCCTGGGGAAATAAATGAAAAATGTATCAATTAAACTACATTTTTGCATCCATTTTGTCTCTGCGGGTCTACGTATTGATCATATATTTTTATGAGAGTAACAAAAAGTGGACACACACAATACAGCTCATTTGAACAATATCTCTGTACAACCTGCCTTAGATTTATCCAGGGCCGCCTTTAATATTGATTGGACCCTGGGCAAAACTTTTCTTGGGGCCCCCCATGCAGTTTCGCTCTCTGCCTGCTCTGAGACATACAATAAATAGCAGCTAGACTCAAAATCAGTTTACTGAATCATATCAGGCAGCTGTTGTGATTGGTTGCCAGAGGTTACAGTGTATCATTACCGCTCACTGACTGGTTGCCAGAGGTTACAGTGTATCATTACCGCTCACTGACTGGTTGCCAGAGGTTACAGTGTATCATTACCGCTCAGTGGCTGGTTGCCAGAGGCTACAGTGTATCATTACCGCTCAGTGGCTGGTTGCCAGAGGTTACAGTGTATCATTACCGCTCAGTGGCTGGTTGCCAGAGGTTACAGTGTATCATTACCGCTCAGTGGCTGGTTGCCAGAGGCTACAGTGTATCATTACCGCTCAGTGGCTGGTTGCCAGAGGTTACAGTGTATCATTACCGCTCAGTGGCTGGTTGCCAGAGGTTACAGTGTATCATTACCGCTCAGTGGCTGGTTGCCAGAGGTTACAGTGTATCATTACCGCTCACTGACTGGTTGCTAGAGGGTACAGCACACATTACGGCTCACTGATTAGTTACTAAAGCTTACAGCACATGATTTCTGCTTGTTGATTGGTCACTAGAGATTACTGTGGATATGACCTCAGGGGGGCAAGATATACATATGAATGCCGCCGCTATTTACATATGAATGCCGCTATTTTACATGTAAACACAGAGTCTGCAGGAGAGTCATCTGTACACAACAAAAGGGTAGAGCTGGGCAGCATTAGTAGCAGCACTTCACACTGAGATATTGGGACACAGCACGGGACTAAAACCTCAAGGGACGATGGAATTTAAACCAAGATAGTTAGCAAGTATGAGGCAGTTGCTTTGGGCCCCACAACAATGACAGGGCCCAGGGCAGCTGCCCCTTTTGCCCTGCCTTAAAAACGGCCCTGGATTTATCAATAGTTATGTAACAAAGACCTACCTAAAAAGCCATTTCATTTAGATTCAGTCAGATCGTCTCACACACTGCTCACGCTATATTGTCAAAAGAACACCTTTGGAATGAATTAGAGTGGAGACTGCGAGCCAGGCCTTCCCATCCACATCAGTACCTGACCTCACAAATGCGCTTCTGGAAGAATGGTCACACATTCCCATAGACATCCTCCTAAACCTTGTGGACGGCCTTCCCAGAAGAGTTGAAGCTGTTATAGCTGCAAAGGGCGGAGCCAACTCAATATTGAACCCTATGGGATGCCATTAAAGTTACAACAGATTTTACAACCAGTGATTTGTAGAAGAACCTTTGCTCCCAGCTTCCACGCTTCCTGCGCTCCATGGAGATGCAATGCCGATGAATAAAGTTTGCACACCGATGATGTCACTCAGCTCAGCAAATGTTATTCAACCATACAAAAAAAATACAAGTGGTCCCCTCCTGAAGACCGTCCCTTTCTTCCATGTTTCACCTTTACAGCCTTAATCATAGAGAGTCGGGGGGGGGGGGGGGGGGGGGTCATAGTAACATGGAGAGCATCTCCAGGTGGGGACAAGTTGTTTTGCTTGTATGGCTGAATAAAACTTTCTGAGTGTGCAGAACTCCATGGGCTTTAACGCCTACTTTTCCTGCCTCTGCATACATGTGTTATGTGGCAGAAAGAGGTTTTTATTACAATACTCCCTGCAGGGGCGGACTGACCATTCGGCCGCTCGGGCACTGCCCAAGGGCCCCGGGCCACTAGGGGGCCCCATCAGGGTTGCCAGCCTCAGTAAAACCAGGGACAGTATGTAAAAATCTGTGTTTTTTTTTTTTTTTACATCTGTCTCTGAAATGTCCCTTACCGACATCCTTTTGGTTTAAAAATCCCGAGATTATAGCTGCCCCACCTCTCCAGTACCTTCTCAGCCAATAGAAACATGTCTGTGTATACTGTGTGTATATGTATACTATGTGATTGTGTATGTGTGTGTGTGTGTGTGTGTGTGTGTGTATATACTGTGTGGCCCCATAATCCTTTGATGAATTATCAGGGGTCTAAACATCTTAAAGGGTCTAAACACCTCTGATGTTTCACCTTTGAGACAGAGAAAGGAGATTGAGGACACAGCCCTCAATCTCCATCTCTGCAGCCTCAGCAGTACAGAATGAATGGACAGGAATAGCTCTGTACAGTGCTCAAACTGAAGCATAGTAAACCAGTTATGAATGACCAGTCAGTGATTGGTTCTGATCACTAACTCTGTACATTCAGAAAAAAGAGGGGGCCGCTAAATATGTCTTCCACACTCTCCATTACGATACATCCCGGAGGGACAAATAAGAAGAAGCTGGATAAGAGGGGCAGCATATAGCGGATCCGATCTTCTCCATTTTCCTCTTGCAGCCGCTGAATGCCTGTGGGAGAGGAGGAGGAGCAGGCTTTCAGCAGCTGCAGAAGGAAAATAGAGGGGATCGGTTCCTGTGTTTGCTGTCTCCACCACCCTTCCTGTCCATGTGTACAGGGGAGCCGCACAGGCTCTCTGGAGTATGGGGCTGGGTTGCAACCCCCTTGTAGATACGCCATTGCTTCTGATGGAAACTACAAGTGTTCATCTCAACACACATTATCCAGTTATGGTCCATTGTTGTCACCATCAGGAAACCTGCCCTGACAAAGGCCATGCGGCCATTGCTAGACTGCATTTGGACACAGAGTGTGGCTGCAAAGAGATCAGCAGTAGTGATGGACGAACGTTTCGCCCGGCGGTCGTTTCGCGGCGAATTTCCGACATTCGCGGTCCGCACGTTCGAACGCCTTTTTCCGTCGTTCGCCGCGGCGGACTTACGTGTTTAATGTATACAAGAACTTTAACCTTTGGTGACACGTTTATCATGTGATACAGGACAGCCAATTGAGACATGACAGCACATGGACACTTGTACATTCCCCCTAACCTATAAATACACCCGATCCGGTGGCCATTTTACATTCTTTCTTCTGTTACGATAGGGACAGGTTCCTGTGTGGAGTAGGGAGAGATAAACCACTAGCTATTTGGTACACAAAAGTTCTTTTCAGGACTGGTATAGGTGTTAGGTGTTGATAGGTTTGCTGTGCTGCTGATTCTTGCAGCAGCCTGAGTGTCTTTTGTTAGTTTAGAGAAAGGGAAAGGACGGTGTATGCTACAGGGACAGCCAGATTAGTCTTTCATCATCATCATCATCATCATCATCATTAGCTGTTACTATCAAGGTCCACAAAAGAGCTGTTCCAGTAACCACTAATCGTTCTCTTTTTTTGCCAATTTGTATAGGGACAGGAAGGAAGCAGTGTTGTCAGGCAGTGAGGGTAATTTTAAAGACTTGCTGTTATTATTAGTTCCACAAAGGTTCTTTTCAGGACTGGTATCAGTGGTACAGTAATAGGCTTGTACATGTATAATATTCTTTCTTCCAAATATAGAAAGGATATTATACTTGACTGCTGCCCTTCTGCTGCAGTCTGCTAAACATTCACAACTCACTTGTTCCACAAAAGTTCTTATAAGGACTGGTAACTTGGTATAGGGTGCTACGGTACATAGGCTTGAGTGCGGTACAGTCTGCTGTTCTGTAAGGACCGCTATCGGTCCACAATAGATAGGGTTGACGTGCACCACTGCTGACCGCTCACCTATACTGCAGCAGTCCTTCAGCGGTATAGGGACTGACGTACAGTCTGCTAATCACTAACACACAACCTGCTTGTTCCACAAAAGTTCTTATAAGGACTGGTAACTTGGTATAGGGTGCTACGGTACATAGGCTTGAGTGCGGTACAGTCTGCTGTTCTGTAAGGACCGCTATCGGTCCACAATAGATAGGGTTGACGTGCACCACTGCTGACCGCTGCCCTATACTGCAGCAGTCCTTCAGCGGTATAGGGACTGACGTACAGTCTGCTAAACACTAATACACAACCTGCTTGGTCCACAAAAGTTCTTATAAGGACTGGTAACTTGGTATAGGGTGCTACGGTACATAGGCTTGAGTGCGGTACAGTCTGCTGTTCTGTAAGGACCGCTATCGGTCCACAATAGATAGGGTTGACGTGCACCACTGCTGACCGCTCACCTATACTGCAGCAGTCCTTCAGCGGTATAGGGACTGACGTACAGTCTGCTAATCACTAACACACAACCTGCTTGTTCCACAAAAGTTCTTATAAGGACTGGTAACTTGGTATAGGGTGCTACGGTACATAGGCTTGAGTGCGGTACAGTCTGCTGTTCTGTAAGGACCGCTATCGGTCCACAATAGATAGGGTTGACGTGCACCACTGCTGACCGCTGCCCTATACTGCAGCAGTCCTTCAGCGGTATAGGGACTGACGTACAGTCTGCTAAACACTAATACACAACCTGCTTGGTCCACAAAAGTTCTTATAAGGACTGGTAACTTGGTATAGGGTGCTACGGTACATAGGCTTGAGTGCGGTACAGTCTGCTGTTCTGTAAGGACCGCTATCGGTCCACAATAGATAGGGTTGACGTGCACCACTGCTGACCGCTGCCCTATACTGCAGCAGTCCTTCAGCGGTATAGGGACTGACGTACAGTCTGCTAAACACTAATACACAACCTGCTTGGTCCACAAAAGTTCTTATAAGGACTGGTAACTTGGTATAGGGTGCTACGGTACATAGGCTTGAGTGCGGTACAGTCTGCTGTTCTGTAAGGACCGCTATCGGTCCACAATAGATAGGGTTGACGTGCACCACTGCTGACCGCTGCCCTATACTGCAGCAGTCCTTCAGCGGTATAGGGACTGACGTACAGTCTGCTAATCACTAACACACAACCTGCTTGTTCCACAAAAGTTCTTATAAGGACTGGTAACTTGGTATAGGGTGCTACGGTACATAGGCTTGAGTGCGGTACAGTCTGCTGTTCTGTAAGGACCGCTATCGGTCCACAATAGATAGGGTTGACGTGCACCACTGCTGACCGCTGCCCTATACTGCAGCAGTCCTTCAGCGGTATAGGGACTGACGTACAGTCTGCTAATCACTAACACACAACCTGCTTGTTCCACAAAAGTTCTTATAAGGACTGGTAACTTGGTATAGGGTGCTACGGTACATAGGCTTGAGTGCGGTACAGTCTGCTGTTCTGTAAGGACCGCTATCGGTCCACAATAGATAGGGTTGACGTGCACCACTGCTGACCGCTGCCCTATACTGCAGCAGTCCTTCAGCGGTATAGGGACTGACGTACAGTCTGCTAAACACTAATACACAACCTGCTTGGTCCACAAAAGTTCTTATAAGGACTGGTAACTTGGTATAGGGTGCTACGGTACATAGGCTTGAGTGCGGTACAGTCTGCTGTTCTGTAAGGACCGCTATCGGTCCACAATAGATAGGGTTGACGTGCACCACTGCTGACCGCTGCCCTATACTGCAGCAGTCCTTCATCGGTATAGGGACTAAGAGTTTTGTCACAGGGTCATTTAAAAAATGACAGGCAGAGGAAGAGGCAGGCCCTTCCGCAGGGGTGGTAGGGGTAGGGCAGGAGCAACAGGCTTGAGCCAAAGTGGGAAGTTGCAGAAGGTGCGTTCAATTACTTTAAAGGATGCACCAGACTTGGTTGAGTGGCTCGCTCAGCCTTACTCTTCTGCACCCTCCTCATCCTCTCGATCTGCACCCTCTTCTTCACTCTCTGCTATGTGCACCCCCAAAGACACTACCACCAACAACACGACCACCACCACCACCACCACATACCTTCCGCTTGAGTCACTGGAATTATTTTCCGATCCATATCAAGAGGACATTTCTGATGCGCAGCCACTCTTGGTATTGGATCAGGAAGAGGAGGTAGCAACAAGCGCTACTCAGCAGTCTGACGCCAGTACCCAGATCAGCCCAAGGAGGAGGTTGGTCCCCGGTGTTGCTGCCTACTCCGAGATCTCTACTTATAGCGGTGGGGAAGGTGACGTTGATGATGACGTGTCTAGTGATGTCACGTGGGTGCCCACAAGAGAGGAAGAGGAGGGGAGTTCAGAGGGAGATATGGACCAGCAGATAGGGAGGAGAAGCAGCAATGACTTACATTGCACAGCAGGGACAAAGCAGACTGCAAATGTATCAGGAGCGAGTCATCGACCATGTACGGTCACATCTGGCGCTCCCAGGACACCGGCACATGGCTCCGCAGTGTGGGCTTTTTTTAACGTGTCCGCTGCTGACAATAGCGTTGCCATCTGCAATCTTTGCAGTCAACGCGTTAGTCGCGGTAAGCCCAATACTCACCTAGGGACGACCGCCTTAAGAAGGCACATGAGCAGCCATCACCGAGCCCAGTGGGAGCAACGGAACACACAAAGCCACACTGCAGGCTCTCACCGTCCAGCCTCGTCTTCTACTTCTCCTTCTCCTCTCTCCTCACAATTGTCCTCCACTCCACCTTCCATCACGCCAAGCTCACATTTTTCTGCAAAAAGGCAGGCTTCCGTGGGCCTAATGTTTGAGCGTAAAAAAATGATGACGCCGGATAACCCTCTTGCCCAACGGTTGGCGGCTGGCTTGTCAGAACTCATAGCCCGCCAACTACTGCCATATAAACTGGTGGACTCGGAGGCCTTTCGCAAATTTGTGGCCATTGGAACACCACAATGGAAGGTCCCAGGAAGGAAGTATTTCTCAGAGAAGGGCATCCCAGAGCTATATGGCCATGTTCAGCGGCAAGTGAATGTATCTCTGGCACACAGTGTCGGTGCCAAGATACATCTGACCACAGACACGTGGTCTAGCAAACACGGGCAGGGAAGGTATATCAGTTTTACTGCCCACTGGGTGAACCTTCTGACGGCCGTCAAGCATGTAACCCGTGGCACCCGTGTAGATTTGGTTTTACCGCCACGGATTGCATGCAGGCCTGACTCTTCTTCTCCTCCTCCTACTCCATCCTCCTCCCTCTCCTCCTCAGCTGCCTCCTCCTTTTCCGCTGCTAGCGTCTCTTCCACTGCACCGCCCAAGCTCCCCAGAACCTATTCCACATGCCAGGTGAGACGTTGCCATGCCGTGCTGCGTCTGTTGTGCCTGGAAGCAAAGAGCCACACTGGCCCGGCACTCCTTTCAGCTTTGCGTTCACAGGCAGATGAGTGGCTAACACCGCTCAATTTGACAGTTGGTAAAGTGGTGTGTGACAACGGTGCCAATCTGCTTAGCGCATTGAAACAGGGCAAAATCACGCACGTGCCGTGCATGGCACACGTCTTAAACTTGGTCGTGCAGCGATTCCTTGTCAAATACCCTGGGGTCCAGGACATCTTGCGGCAGGCAAGGAAAATCTCGGCCCATTTCAGAAGATCTTACACGGCCATGGCTCGCCTTGCTGACATTCAGCGGCGACACCATCTGCCGGTCAGACGTCTTATTTGCGATTGCCCGACGCGATGGAACTCAACCTTCTATATGCTTGATAGGCTGCTCCAGCAGAAACGTGCAGTTAACGTCTACCTGTATGAACTCTGCGAAAGAAACGGTTCTGGGGAGCTGGGTTTTTTTTCACCGCGCCAGTGGCTGCTCATGCGCGACACATGCAGACTTCTGCGGCCATTTGAGGAGATCACCAAACTGGTCAGTCGCAGCCATGGCGCCATCAGTGACATGGTACCTTATGCCTTCTTTCTGGAGCGTGCATTGCGTCGTGTCATTGATCAGGCTGTGGAGGAGCAGGAGCGGGAAGATGAGGAAGTCGCAATGCTGGATGAATTCCCAGGGGGGGCTACTCTATCTGAGACAAGTCAACAACAGGAGTCTGATGAGGAGTCAGAGGAGGATGGTGCCGGGGCGGATGAGCAGGAGCAAGAAGAGCATGCTTTAAACCTTTCTGGGATCCCTGTTGTGCGAGGATGGGGAGAGGAGAATGAAGAGGACGACATTATCCTGGATGATGAGCAGGAGCCAGGCCACCACACCGCTTCCACTTTAGTGCAAATGGGGGCCTTCATGCTCCAGTGTTTTAATAGGGACCCCCGTATAAAAAGCATGAGGGTCAAGGACCAGTACTGGGTGGCAACGTACTTAGACCCCCGGTACAAACACAAAATGGCGGAAATGTTACCGCCGTCGCAGAGGGCTGTCAGAATGCAGCACTTCCAGGCCTTGCTTCGAGAAATGCTGCATTCTGCTTTTGCGTGCGCTGGCAGAGGAGCAATTCCCACTCCCAGAGAAGGATTTGCGGGTACCAATCCAACAGCGCCTGCAAGAAGAGGCCGGTTTGAAGATGTGTTGGTGACTTCGGATATGAGGTCATTCTTTCAGCCGACCCATCGACAGGTGTCATCCGGATCCAGCATCAGGGAACGCCTAGACCGTCAGGTGTCCGACTACATTGGGTTAACGGCCGATGTGGACGCTCTGAGGAGTGATGAACCCCTAGACTACTGGGTGGGCAGGCTTGACCTCTGGCCAGAGCTTGCCCAATTTGCAATCGAACTGTTGGCTTGCCCCTCATCCAGTGTCCTGTCCGAAAGGACGTTCAGCGCAGCAGGGGGGATTGTGACCGATAAGCGTACTCGCCTAGCTCACCACAGTGTTAACTACCTCACATTTCTAAAAATGAATGAGGCATGGATCTCGGAGGAATTCAACACATGTGACCAGTAGACCATGTATATGTCTATAAACTATTTTTTTAATCAAGCACACAGACCTTCTTAATTCATTTGGCTCACTTCCTTGACCCAAAAAAGCACACCGTACTATATGCCCCTACCCTCCTCTTTGAAGAGGTTGAGCGGTGTCATATTTCTACTGGGGCTGCTTATGATATCCCTGTGCTGTGCTGACTTCCTCCTGGGGGTTCTTATTATGAAGGGATCACACTATCCCTGTGCTGTGCTGACTTCCTCCTGGGGGTTCTTATTATGAGGGGATCACACCATCCCTGTGCTGTGCTGACTTCCTCCTGGGGCTGCTTACGGTGCTGCTGTCAGTGCTGTATGTCACGGTGCTGCTGTCAGCGCTGTATGTCACGGTGCTGCTGTCAGCGCTGTATGTCACGGTGCTGCTGTCAGCGCTGTATGTCACGGTGCTGCTGTCAGCGCTGTATGTCACGGTGCTGCTGTCAGCGCTGTATGTCACGGTGCTGCTGTCAGCGCTGTATGTCACGGTGCTGCTGTCAGCGCTGTATGTCACGGTGCTGCTGTCAGCGCTGTATGTCACGGTGCTGCTGTCAGTGCTCTGTATTACGGTGCTGCTGTCAGATGCCGCTATCACGGTGCATGTGTCATTCCGGTATGTCACGCTGCTGGTGATCATCTCCTGCACCCTCTTCTTTGCCTACCCTGGTCCCTGACCTTCCCTCTCCTCCATTGCCTTCATTAGCTCCATAGTCCTGAATTGTTAGAACAATTTCCCAAATAAAATAAAAATGCTTGTAGTTATCGATCCCAAATTCACCTCATACATGTATTATGTCATTGTCCAGATGGTGGGACTACGTTTTACCCCCTAATAATTACCACGTGGCCGCAAATTCGACATGAAGGTTTGCAAAGTTCGCCTCCCATTGAAGTCAATGGGGCCCGCGGCGAACGTTCGGTTTCGCGAACGTTTGGGTCCGTTCGCATTTCGCGTTCGCGAAACGTCCCGTCGGAAGTTCGTCCATCACTAATCAGCAGCACTGAGATGCAACAAAGGATTATAAAAAGTGAAAACATACGAATATATATACACACACATACACACACATACACACACATACACACACATACACTATAGAATAAAAAAAAAAAACTAAATGAATAATAATTACCTTTTGATGCAATAATATAAATTCCCTTTCTGACATGGAGAAAAAAGAAAAAAAACACTTTTTATGAGGTTTGGTCAAAGCTGACATTGCTCAGAAGATAAGTATGCAATGACAAAAAATGCTGTTTTCAAACTCAGGATGTAACAATGACACTGAATTATTTATGCAATACTAAAATTCCAATAAAAAAAAAAAACAGAAAAAAGCCACTAAAATAACCACATTTCCACATATTGCAGCTCACAGGGATGACGTTTTTATAAACATCACATAAATCTGTGTCCTTTACAAAAAATAAACTTGACATTTAGGCAAGAAAACTGTTTTTTTTTTTTTCCTCTCTCATGTTTTAGCTCTCTGGGAACACGTTATGTTCTTTTACAAATGTCACAAGTAGAAAGGCGGCCCTGCATCTTGCGGTAACAAATCATGCACGCATGGCGCATTGAATGGCACCCCAATGCACATGGTAACGCGCTACCTTGCATCGCGGTGCAGTGCATTGGTAAAAGTGCGCCAGGTCCGGTTTTATTACAGTTGTGGTGTGTGGGATGCCAGTTCAACTGAATGGGCTGCCTTAAGGCTACTTTGCGTTGCGGGCGCTGGCGGTAAATCTGTGCTATATTTAGCAGCGCTTTCCTGTCGTTTTAGCGGAGCTATTGGGCCGCTAGCGGGGCAGTTTTAACCCCCCGCTATTGGCCAAAAAAGGGTTAAAACAGCGCCCTCCCATTGTTTTGATGGGAAGGGGCGCTTTAGGATACACCGCTCCTACAGCGCTCCAAAGATACGGCTTGCAAGACTTTTTTGACCGCCCTGCAAGCGCACCGCTCCAGTGTGAGAGCCCTCGGCTTTCAGGTCCCGGCGCCGCCATTCGTACTGAGGGAAACAGGCAGTGGAGCCTTGCGGCTTCACTGCCCGTTTCCTACTGCGCATGCGCGAGTTGTGCGGCACTTTGTGAATGGGGCGCACTGTGTTAGGGAACACACAGTTCCCAGAACACAGCGCGCCCCATTACCCAGAAGACCGAAGATCACCGAGGAGCAGGAAGAAGGCAGATTAGGAAGACTGCCTAGCAACAGCGATTTGTGACCAGGTAAAAAAATTTTTAAAAAATTTTTTTTTTTTTTAGAATATTAATGCTCTTCTTTTTTTTTCAGGATGGCCCTCCACTTTAAAGTGAAGTTCCTTCCAACTATGCAACTAGGTCTTAAACTAAAGACCACCCCACCCCCCCCTCGTTATTTGAGATATATATATATATATATATATATATTTTTATATACATAATTTCCTCTTCTGCCTCGGGCCCTCTGCTTCCCCCCCCCCACCTTCTGAGATCTGTGCGTGTCCCAGAAGACAACAGGGCCATTCAGAAAGCGCGGTTGTGTTTCCCCTAAAATAAGACCTAGCGCGATTGTCGGTGATGGCTGCAATATAAGCCCTACCCCCAAACATAAGCCCTAGTTAAACCTTGTAGGTCTTATTTTCAGGGTAGGGCTTATTTTCGGGGAAACAGGTTAAGGCTTATGGGGGGGTAGGGCTTATATTGCAGCCATCACCGACAATCCCACTAGGTCTTTTTTTCGGGGAAACAGGGTAGCAGAACGGCGATTTGCCTTGTTTACGTGACTCGCGCATGCGCAGTAGAGACCCGGCTGTGAAACACGAAGGCTCCACTGCTGGTTTCCCTTATGCCACGTACACACGATTAGACTATCCGACGGACTTTCCGCATGAGCGGACCTGCCCACACACGACCGGACTATGGCGGGAGTCCGTCGTACTTTTGAAATGAACAGACTTGCCCACACACGGAGACAAGTCCGTTCATTTTGAACGTGTCTCCAGGTAGCCGGGACTAGCGAAGGAAGTCAATGTCGCTGCCTTTCGGCGGCGAGATTGACACGTCGCTGGTCCCGTCACCTGGTATGGACTTGAAGGGGAAGCCCTACGCCGAAAAAGGGTTAAAACAGCGCTAGAATAGCGCGGTCGTGCGACGTTTCTCCCAAACAAAATTGACGTCCTTTTTTTCCCCACAAATAGAGCTTTCTTTTGGTAGTATTTGATCACCTCTGCGGTTAAACAAAACAACAGCGACAATTTTGAAAAAAAAACACTTTTTTTATTTTTTACTTTTTGCTATAATAAATATCCAATATATTGATTGGTTTGCGCAAAAGTTATAGCATCTACAAAATAGGGGATAGATTTATGGCATTTTTATGAATAATTTTTTTTTTTTTACTAGTAATGGCGGCGACCTCGACATTATGGCGGACACGTCAGACAATTTTGACACATTTTTGGGACCATTGGCATTAATACAGCGATCAGTGCGATTAAAATTGAATTGATTACTGTAAAAATGTCACTGGCAGTGAAGGGGGTTAACACTAGGGGGCAGGAGAGGGGGTAATATGTGTCCTAGGGAGTGTTCTAACTGAAGGGGGGAGGGGACTGTGCAGGGAAACTAACAGATCGCTGTCCATGCTCTGTATGAACAGAAGATCTGTCAGTTCTCTGCTTAGAGAACCGGAAACTTTGTATTTACAAACACACAGCTGGCGGTTCTCCTAGGGTGACCAGGCGTCCCGATTTGCCCAGGACAGTCCCGCATTTTGCAGGTCTGTCCCGGGCACCTTCATTCCAGGACAATACAGTGTCCCGGAATGAAACTGACACTGCAACCCACCCCCCGGGGCTGATCTGATGCCCCCAAAAAAGGCCACCACATTGCCGCTTTACTCACTGACAGTACTTGTCCTGGCCGGGGAATGTCTAGAGAGGCACAATCCCCACCCCCTGCTTGTGATTGGAGAAATCATAAATCCCGCCTCTTGCGTGTAATCACCGTAGAGGCAGCGTTGGAACAAGGTATAACGGGCCTGAGGCGGCCAGGACAAGTACTGCCAGTGAATAAAGTGGCAATGCGGTGGCCTTTTTTGAGGGGCGTGATCTGTGCTTCTGGGTAAAGCACGCACCCGCCGCCCCAGCTGTGCCGTGATTCGTTACAGCACAAGCAAATTTTTAGGAAGGGGGGGGGTGTGTCCCTAAATGGCAGTTTGGAAATGGCGTCACCCTAGGTTCTCCGTGTGCCCCGAGTGATCGCGGGAGCACGGTGGCGATCGAGACCGCCCTCGCAACGGCTCAGGGAGCGAGCGGGGGCGCGCGCGCGCCCGCGTGCCTCCGGCGGCATGCAAGCACCCCCTAGTGGCCGTTTTATGCTGCCGACATAGCATAACGGCGATTCGCGCAGCTGAGCCATGCTGCCACAGTACAACTGCGGCGGCTGGTCGGCTAGCAGTTAAGGTCACCATACGCTTTACAATTTGACAATACAATCTGCTGGTTATGCAATAAAATGAAGCACTGAGGTCTTGTAGAGGATTGTAGAATTCAGACAGCGGACAAATCTGACACAAAGTGACACTTTTCGGGGACCAGACACCAATACAGTGATCAGTGCTTAAAAGAAATCCATGATCACTGTATAAATGAGACTGGCAAGTAAGAGGTTAACATCAGGGTTGATCAAAGGGTTATCTGTGTTCCCTATGAGTGTATATTTAACTGTGGGGGGTATATGCTTAACTGAAGAAAGACAGATCCGTGTTCCTGCTTAGCAGAAACACAAGATCTCTGTTTTTCTTACTACCCCGTTTCCCCCTAAAATAAGACCTAGCGCGATTGTCTGTTATGGCTGCAATATAAGCCCTACCCCCAAAATAAGCCCTAGTTAAACCTTGTAGGTCTTATTTTCAGGGTAGGGCTTATTTTCGGGGAAACAGGTTAAGGCTTATGGGGGGGGGGGGTAGGGCTTATATTGCAGCCATCACCGACAATCCCACTAGGTCTTATTTTCGGGGAAACAGGGTAGCAGAACGGCGATTTGCCTTGTTTACTCATGCAGACTGGTGACCTGCCTCTCTACGAACGATCAGCGGGATCCCAGGGTCAATCGCGTCCAATCACAGCAGGAGCTGGTCCCCGGCAGTACGCGTACACGTCCCAGACCCCGGAGAAGGAATCACGCACAGGTACTCGATTTTGTGCTAAAGGGCCACCCTGCCACAGTATACAGTATGTACGTGGGGGGGCGGTCCTTAAGCGGTTAAAGATGAAATCCAAGAATTCAGCCCCTTTGTAAAAAGTGAAGGCACACTATGAGTTAGGTCCAAGGAGGGGCATGACCTCTTCCTCTTCCGGTTTTCTCTCTATTATTTACATCTGACAGTTTTATTGCATTCCCGTTAGACGGCCATCACAGGCTTTTCACGAGGCCGGCTCTTGATGCTTTAGGCTTTGGAGTCGGCACAGCTGCTATGCCCACCCCTCCCCTCCTCCCCTAAGAAATGGCAAGAGTTTTTTTTTTTAACGCTTTTTTGTGAAACCCCCCCCCCCCCCAGCATTTCTAGCTGTTGCCACGTTGAGTAAAGGCAGATAATTCATGCAGCATTTACTTCCTGGAATCCATCTGCCCTTACCCCAGGCATAAAGGTGTGCTTAGCCGATAAAGCCCTCCTCCAGATGAAAGAAAAAAAAATGCCCATGAAGACTCCTGACATCATCTTGGCATATGCCAGAAACCAATTAGTAAATGAAGAAATGTAAAAAAAAAAAAAAAAAAGGGGGAAACAATAGACCTTCCTACCGTGTTTCCCTTGAAAATAAGCCCAGGTCTTATATTCATCTTGGCAACAAAAGACCCAGTAGGGCTTATTATGTGCTGTCTTCTCTCCCCATCTCCCTCCCTGCCTGTCAGGAATCCCCAGTGGGCGGTGGAACTGAGTATAAGCGCTTAAAAATCCTAAAATGCATTGTATTACAGTATTATATAATGTAAACTGTGCATGTTTCAGAAATCTATTTGTGATAAATACATTCTTCTAGCGCCGATCGGAGCTCCTGTGACCCGCCTGATTGGTCTTCCCCACTCCGAGCACTGCAGGGGGGTCCGAAATACCCCGCTGACAGCTGGCGGAAGAGGAGAACAATGGGGGGGGGGGTTGGTGGTCTGAGATACCCCGCTGACAGCTGGCAGAAGAGGAGAACAACGGGGCGGGGGGGGGGGGTTGGGGGTCCGAGATACCCCGCTGACAGCTGGCAGAAGAGGAGAGCAACGGGGCGGGGGGTGGGGGTCTGAGATACCCCGCTGACAGCTGGCAGAAGATGAGAGCAACGGGGGGCAGGGGGGTTAGCTGAGTGGCGCTCTGCACTTCCATGGCCTGCCTGATCTGTCTTCCTGGCTCCAAGTACGGCGGGGGAAGGGGGGGTGGGGTCCAAGATACCCCGCTGACAGCTGGCGGAAGAGGGGAGCAGCGGGAGGTCGACTGAGCGCAGAGCGGCACTGTAACAAAAGGTATTTATCACAAATATATTACAGAAACATACACAGTTTACATTATATAATACTGTAATACAGTGCATGTTAGGATTTTACAACCGCTTTAAACTAGGGCTTATTTTCAGTGTAGGGCTTATACCGACAATCACAGTAGGGCTTATTTTCGGGGAAACACTGTGTATATTTACTAAAGCTTATAGCATAAGGATTGTTGTGCGAGAGGGTTTAGTTTTTGCTCTGCTTTAAGCTTTTTCCATCTGTTTGTAGGTCAGTGTTACCGGGTTTTAAGCACTTGTGGTTCTGACACGCTAGGGGACGTCAACCCAAATTTCTTGGTGTCACACAGAGGA
Organism: Lithobates pipiens; assembly: GCF_037356315.1. NCBI lineage: Eukaryota > Metazoa > Chordata > Amphibia > Anura > Ranidae > Lithobates > Lithobates pipiens. Next base: position 17,587,104 of record NW_027507825.1, read on the forward strand.
AATGGAAATGGAAATTCAGCTATTTTTTGGACTGAACATAAGCCAATGTTCTTGGAAAAAAATGGACATCTACAACAAACAATGATCACACTTTGAAATCATATCATTAGTGAGGGGGGGTTCAATTAAATAGTTTCCGTATTTAAATGACAGCAGCAGTTTATGTGAAAGGACTTTTAATAACAATGAAGGAAAAAATGTAAGTGTTTAAGGAAGAACTTCATTTAGAATGAATGATATTTATAGTGAAGGTAACATAGTGGGGGAAATATGTTCCAAAACAAAACTGACTTCCCGTCCCATCATCCCCGTCAGCAGGGGACTGTAAGCTCTGTGTGTGCGTATGTATGTGTATATATATATATATATATATATATATATATATATATATATATATATATATATATATATATATATATATATATATATATATATATATCCTGTTTCCCCTAAAATAAGACCTAGCGTGATTGTCGACAATGGCTGCAATATAAGCCCTACCCCCCAAATAAGCCCTAGTTAAAGTCCTTCTATGTCTTATTCTCAGGGTAGGGCTTATTTTTGGCGAAAGGGGATGGGGTTTATTTGGGGGGTAGGGCTTATATTGCAGCCATCACCGACACTCATGCTAGGTCTTATTTTAGGGGAAACAGGGTGTGTGTGTATATATATATATATATATATATATATATATATATATATATATATAGTATCTCACGAAAGTGAGTACACCCCTCACATTCTTGTAAATATTTTCTTCTATATTTTCATGTGACAACACTGAAGAAATGACACTTGTCTACAATGTAAAGTAGTGAGTGTACAGCTTGTATAACAGTGTAAATTTCCTGTCCCCCTTAAAATAACTCAACACACTATTAAAGCGGAGTTCCACCCAAAAATGGAACTTCCGCTTTAAATTCTGGTGACCCCCCTGAAATGACACAATTGCCATGTAATTTTTTGGGGGGGAGGGGGGCGGTACCCTGTTTTGACATGGCACCCAGCTCCCACTTCCTACCCTGGCGCAGCAGCGCCGGAAGGAAGACAACCTCTCTCCCCCCCTCCTCCCTCCCTGAAATCTTCTGGGACACGTCACAGGTCCCAGAAGACTGCGCAGATGTTCACAGCGCGCCGGAAGGAAAATCACCTCTCCCCCCCTCCTCCCTCCCTGAAATCTTCTGGGACACGTCACAGGTCCCAGAAGACTGCACAGCTGTTCACAGCGGCGCCGGAAGGAAAATCACCTCTCTCCCCCCATTCCCTCCCTGAAATCTTCTGGAACACGTCACAGGTCCCAGAAGACTGCACAGCTGTTCACAGCGGCGCCGGAAGGAAAATCACCTCTCTCCCCCCATTCCCTCCCTGAAATCTTCTGGAACACGTCACAGGTCCCAGAAGACTGCACAGCTGTTCACAGCGGCGCCGGAAGGAAGATCACCTGTCCTCCCCCCTCCCTCCCTGAAATCTTCTGGGACACGTCACAGGTCCCAGAAGACTGCACAGCTGTTCACAGCGGCGCCGGAAGGAAAAATCACCTCTCCCCCCCCCCATTCCCTCCCTGAAATCTTCTGGGACACGTCACAGGTCCCAGAAGATTGCGGCACTGTTCACAGCGAGGCTCGCTCATTCATTGTGCGTGCCCAACTGTGAAGCCACAGCCGGGCGCCCACAGTTAGAATGCCCGCAACGGGGAGAGGAAGGGGGCTTCACACGCCCGCATTGCTGGACCGTGGGACAGGTGAGTGTGTGAAAGTGAACTACACTTTTTGTAGCTGCTGACTTTTAAATGGGTGGAACTCCACTTTAGGCCTCTTTCACACGGACGATCCGTTCAGGTCCGCCTGTCAGTTTTTTAGGCGGACCTGAACGGACGCTCCATAGAGCTCTATGGAGCATCGGATGTTAGCGATAACACGTCCGCTGACATCCGACCCGCTCCGATCCGAAAAAGTGTGATGGAGGAAAAACGTACTTTTCCATCCGCCTGCGGATCGGATCGGGTGACGATGGACTCTGCGGTACGTCATCATATGATCTCTCATAGGGGAGAGCGGCGCTCTGACAGGTCCGTCCCTGCGCAATGTCACAACAAATTCAGCTTGTTAAATGGACCTCTGAGATAGGATAAGATCAACCATATTGGATGCCCATTGTCTTCAAAGTGTCAACTTCTCTTTAAGGTTGCTACACACAGCTTGATTTTCTCAATGTCACTTCATGCTTAACTTTCCACCCAGCTCAGTCAATTTTTAAAACAACGTTACTTTTTAGCTGGGTGGTGCTTGCAAGCCGACCCATGGCTTGAATTTCAAGCGATACAGCAGAAATCAGATGAAATTTAAGTTGTCAATGGCCAACTATCAGGGCTTTTTTTCCCCAGAGAATGGGTGAAGGAACTCCCCCTTTCAGAGTCACCCCTTTTCTCTGCCCCCTACCCACCTCTGAGCTTCGTTCCTTGGTTCCACACCCTACCCACCTCCCAGTAACGCCCTGTTTAGAGAATACAGAACCAAGTAAGGATGAGCCGAACACCCCCCAGTTCGGTTCGCACCAGAACCTGCAAACAGACCTAAACTTTGTGTGAACTTTGGAACCCTTTTAAAGTCTATGGGACTCGAACGTTCAAAATCTAAAGTGCTAATTTTAAAGGCTAATATGCAAGTTACTGTCCTAAAAAGTGTTTGGGGACCCGGGTCCTGCCCCAGGGGACATGTATCAATGCAAAAAAAAAGTTTTAAAAACTGGCGTTTTTTCGGGAGCAGTGATTTTAATAAAGTGAAACAATAAAAGTGTAATATTCCTTTAAATTTCGTACCTGGGGGGTGTCTATAGTGTGCCTGTAAAGGGGCGCATGTTTCCCATGCTTAGAACTGTCCCTGCACAAAGTGTCATTTCTGCAGGAAAAAAAGTAATTTAAAATCACTCGCAGCTATAATGAATTGTCGGCTCCCCGTAATACAGAGAACAGTCATTGAAAGTCATTGATAAAAAAAAAGCGTGAGGTTCCCCCAAATTCAATTACCAGGCCCTTCAGGTCTGGTATGGATATTAAGGGGAACCCCCGCATCAAATTTAAAAAAAAATGACGTGGGGTTCCCCACAAATATCCAAACCAGACCCTTCAGATCTGGTATGGATTTTAAGGGGAACTCCACGCCAAATAAAAAAAAAATGGTGTGGAGTTCCCCCCAAAAATCCATACCAGACACTTTATCCGAGCACGCAACCTGGCAGGCTGCAGAAAAATAGGGGGGGACAAGAGAACGCCCCCCCCCTCCTGAACAGTACCAGGCCACATGCCCTCAACATTGGGAGGATGCTTTGGGGATCTGTGACCCCTCAAAGCACCATGTCTCCATGTTGATGGGGACAAGGGCCTCATCCCCACAACCATGGCCGGTTGTTGTGGGGGTCTGCGGGCGGGGGGGATTATCAGAATCTGGAAGCCCCCTTTAACAAGGGGATCCCCAGATCCCACCCCCCCTGTTTGAAATGGTAAGGGGGTACAAAAGTACCCCTACCATTTCACAAAGAAAGTGTAAAAAAATGTTAAAAAACACACACCGTTGGGAAAAGTCCTTTATTAAAAAAAAAAAAAATAATAAAGATTCCAGGAGGTGGTAATCCACTCTTGCCATCCAGCGATGGGTGATCTCTCCCAATGGTCCAGCGCAGCGCATCCATCCTGTCTCCACCGGAGATACTGCGGGAATCCCGTCAGCCTGACATGTCTTAGCTGAAGACTGGCCGGGGTTGTGGGGATGAGGCCCTTGTCCCCATCAACATAGGGACATGGTGCTTTGAGGGGTCACAGACCCCCAAAGCATCCTCCCAATGTTGATGGCATGTAGCCTGATACGGTTCAGGGGGAGGGGGGGCGCTCTCTTGTCCCCCCTCTTTTCCTGCGGCCTGCCAGGTTGCGTGCTCGGATAAAGGGTGTGGTAAGGATTTTTGGGGGGGAACTCCACGCCATTTTTTTCTTCAAATTTGGCATGGAGTTCCCCTTAAAATCCATACCAGACCTGAAGGGTCTGGTATGGATATTTGTGGGGAACCCCATGTCATTTTTTTTTTTACATTTGACGCGGGGTTTTTATTTTTTTTTTTTTTTTTTTTTATCAATGACTGTTCTCTGTATTACGGGAGCCGACAATTCATGATAGCCGCGAGTGATTTTAAATGACTTTTTTTCCTGCAGAAATGACACTTTGTGCAGGGACAATTCTAAGCACGGGAAACATGCGCCCCTTTACAGGCATACTATAGACACCCCCCAGGTACAAAATTTAAAGGAATATTACAATTATTTTATTGTTTCACTTTAAGCATTATTAAAATCACTGCTCCCGAAAAAATTGCAGTTTTTAAACGTTTTTTGTGCATTGATACATGGATGTTCCGCGGATTTTCGAATTTGCCGCGCACACCCCAAATTGTTCGCTATTCAGCGAACAGGCAATGTTCGAGTCGAACATGAGTTTCAACTCGAACTCAAAGCTCATCCCTAGAACCAAGTATCATTTTGTGGTGCTAAATAATTTGCATGGAAATTGTTAATAACAAAAAAAGCAGTAAACTAGATCTCCTGCAGCCAGCCACAACAGACCCCGCCCCCCCCCCCCCTCAGCAACAATAGATCCCCCACACAACAATAGACTCCTCCAGCAACAATAGACCCCACTCAACAATAGACTCCACCCCAGCAACAAGAGGATTCCCCCACACAACAATAAACCTCACACACAGCAACAATGGACCACCCACAACAAAATACTACACCCACCACCAAAAGATCCACTCCAGCAACACTAGACCCCCGAGAAGTATTGGGACGCCTGCCTTTACATGCACATGAATTTTAGTGGCATCCCAGTCTTAGTCTGTAGGGTTCAATATTGAGTTGGCCCGCCCTCTGCAGCTATAACAGCTTCACCTCTTCTGGGAAGGCTGTCCACAAGGTTTAGGAGGGTGTCTATGGGAATGTTTGACCATTCTTCCAGAAGCGCATTTGTGAGGTCAGGCACTGATGTTGGACGAGAAGACCTGGCTCACATTCTCCACTCTAATTCATCCCAAAGGTTTTCTATTGGGTTGAGGACAGGACTCTGTACATGCCAGTCAAGTTCCTCCACCCCAAACTTGCTCATCCATGTCTTTATGGACCTTGCTTTGTGCACTGTTGCACAGTCATGTTGGAACAGAAAGGGGCCGTCCCCAAACTGTTCCCACAAAGTTGGGAGCATGAAATTGTCCAAACTGTCTTGGTATGCTGACGCCTTAAGAGGTCCCTTAAGTGGAACTAAGAGGAAGGCGAAAAAATCCAAGCAAAGCATGGTCTAATTTGCTACAGCAGGGGAAAAAAAAAATTCCTTCCCGATTCCCTGGGAGGCAATTCGGATTTTCTCTGGACCAACTTTGCCTATAAATGCCAGTACCCAATTATATTGTGTACATTTAGAAAAGAATTCAGGCCTTTCTAAAAGCAATCTGGCCAGAACCACCTCTGCAGGGAGTCTATTCCATGCCAGTCAAGTTCCTCCACCCCAAACTTGCTCATCCATGTCTTTATGGACTTTGCTTTGTACACAGTCATGCTGGAACAGGAAGGGGCCATTTCCATACTATTTCCCACAAACTTGGGATCATGAAATTGTCCAAAATGTCTTGGTATGCTGACGTTTTAAAGAGGAAGTAAACCCAGATGAGTTTACTTCCTCTTTGATTCCCTGCAAAGGTAAAGCATAATGGACTACTATGCATCGCGTCGCATTGCATCGCATAGTAGTCCATTATGTGTCACTTACCTGACACAGGAGCCAGCGAAGTCAACGCTGTCCCCTGTAGTCCGGCGCATCCATCTTCTCGGTGGGTCTCGCTGCTCCGCCGCTGTCATTCGGCGAAGCCGCAATGACGTCACTCCCGCGTATGCACACGGGAGCCGTCACTCACGGCATATCGCTGTTGACAGTGGCGCGCTCAGTGCGCCTGCACGCCGCTGTCTGAGTGACGGCTCCCGTGTGCATACGCGGGAGTGACGTCATCGCGGCTTGTGACGTCTTCGCGGTGCCTGTCTTTCGGCAAGTATCTCCTAAACCGTATAGGTTTAGGAGATATTTCTTGGACCTACAGGTAAGCCTTAATCTAGGCTTACCTGTAGGTCAAAGTTGGTTGTAAAGGGTTTACAACCACTTTAAGAGTTCCCTTCACTGGAAATAAGGGGCCAAGCCCAACCCCTGAGGAACAACCCCCCACCATAATCCCCCCCTCCACCAAATGATTTGGACAAGTGCACAAAGCAAGGTCCATAAAGACCCTGGATGAGCGAGTTTGGGGTGGAGGAACTTGACAGTCCTGACCTCAACTACATAGAACACCTTTTTTGATGAATTAGAGTGAAGACTGTGAGCCAGGCCTTCTCGTCCCACATCAGTGCCTGTCCTCACAAATGCGCTTCCGGAAGAAACTTGAAATAACTGAAATAATAATAATATCTAGGGATGAGCTTCGTGTTCGAGCCGAACGTACGTTCGACTCGAACATTGGTCGTTCGGGCGTTCGCCGAATTCCGAACGTTTGGGCCGTTCGCGGCAAAATTCGTGTGGCCCACGTGTGGCCCACAATGTGGCCCACAATGCACTGCGATGGTGCAGTGCATTGCTGGCTCATGATTGGCCAAGCATGCACTGTGACCCCGCATGCTTGGCCAATCGCAGCGCCAGCAGCGAGGAGAGCCATGATTGGCCACGGGCGTCCTGCCTGTGGCCAATCATAGCTCAGGCTGTGTAGTGCACGCCCCACACTATATAAGGCCGCCTTTGAGGCGGCCTCGTGTAGTGTGTTGGCATCTGAAGCAGTGGGTGTTCTGTGTACCTTCAACACAGTTACACACCAATCGTTTTTGGCTTATTTCCTATCTTGCTCTTGTGTAGTGGTTACTGTCTGTGCCCTGACTGCAGTATACACCACTATATTCACCTCACCTATATAGCTAGTGATCTAGCTTTAATAATAGAGCTTGCAGTCAGTGTTAGGAGATAGTGCGTGCTGTCTGCGTGTTCTGTACCCAGTACATACCGCTATATCCACCTACATAGCTGTTCTCTATTTGGGCCCAATTGTCATCTGCAGGAGTTATTGGAAGTTGTGTGTGCTTCCAGCACAGCACAGTATACATCTGTATATACCCCTTTATCTCTGCTGTTTTCTGGTTATTGTCTGCGTGCCCTGAACGCAGTATACACCGTGATATTCACCTCACCTATATAGCTAGTGGTCCATCTTTAATAATAGAGCTTGCAGTCAGTAGTGTTAGGAGATAGTGCTTCCAGCACAGCACAGTATACATCGGTATATACCCCTTTATCTCTGCTGTTCTATAAAAAAGGCATCTGCAGGAGTTAGTGGGTGTTGTGTGCCTCCAGCACAATATAAACTACCCAACTACTGTTTTACCCAACTCCCTTCAGGCCATTACCATGTCTGGAAGGCCAGCAAGGAGAGGCAGACAGGCGCGAGCCGATAAAAGAGGGCAAGCAGGCTCTGTGTCTAGAGACAACAGTGCTGGTCGTGGACGCGGTGCATTGTCAGCACGTGGCCATGGGACATGCTTGTCCTTCTTTTCTGCAGCTGGACATGTTGAACCGCAACATGCCAACGACTTGGTAGAGTGGATGACCAAGCCCTCTTCATCCTCCTCATCCTCTCTCACCCAGTCTCAGGGTAGTAGCAAAGCAGCTGCCAACACATCGTCTTCCCTCGTCTCAATGTCATCATCAGTGACTCCTTCCCTAGACCCACCACGTCCTCCTGAGGAGTCTCCTGAACTCTTTGAGCACAGTGTTGGGTACATGCTCCAGGAGGATGCCCAGTGTTTGGTGGGATCTGATGATGACACTCAGCTAGAGGAAGGCAGTAGCGTGAGCGCAGAGAGAGGGGATGCTCAAGAAGGACAGCAATCTGGCAGTCATGTTCCACAAGCTGCAGCATACTGCCAGGTTTGCTACAGAGATGAAGAGGGAGGGGATGATGAGGACACTGACTCCACGTGGGTGCCTGGAAGGAGGGAGGAGGAGGAGGAGGAGGAGGCACATGTCCAACGAGGCAGGATGCCCTCCGGGGGTCAGCTTAGGGGCAGCACACCAACTGAATCACACCGCAGAGCTCCGCCTGCGCAGAGCGCTTCCTCTGCATGTTATTCTAAAAGTTCTTTGGTGTGGGCCTTTTTTGAGACGAGTGCATCAGATCGCACCGCTGCTATTTGCAACATATGTCTCAAGCGTATCTCACGTGGCCAAAACATCAGCCGCTTGGGCACCACATGCTTGACCAGACATATGTTGACCTGCCATGCAGCTCGTTGGCAAGCGTACCTCAAAGACCCACACCAAAGAACAAAGCGGACCTCTCCTTGCTCCTCATCAGCTGGCATCTCCGGTTCCAGCACCCATCGCCAGCGTCTAATTTACATGGTGCAGGAATACCTAGGGGCAAGGTCAGACTTGGACACCTTTCCCACTGAAAATCCTCTGGCTTACTGGGTCTTGAGGATGGATCACTGGCCAGAGCTTGCACAGTATGCAATTGAGCTACTGGCCTGTCCTGCATCCAGCGTTCTTTCGGAACGCACCTTCAGTGCTGCTGGTGGCTTTGTTACCGATCACAGGGTGCGCCTGTCCACCGAATCAGTTGATCGACTGACCTTCATCAAGATGAATCAGTCTTGGATCACCCACAGCTACCAAGCACCTGAAGCTGATGTAACCGAATAATTTTTTTTGAAATACCACATCCCTTCAAGACTGCCTATGCTGAGTGACTGTCCTGTTATGTTGATTGTCTATCCTCTTCCTCCTCCGTTGATATGTTGGAAGAACATTTTTGGTTCTGGGTGATGCCAGCAGCCCAATTTTTCAGCCCCTGTTTAACAGGGGCGTTTAATTACAATTTTTGATGCAATGCTTTGCAGCAGGGCTAATTCCTGCAATAAAACTAGAGTATATGGCAGAGGTTGGAGTGTGGTGGCACCAGCACCAGTGCCTAAGGCCCAATTTTTCTGCCCCTGTTTAACAGGGACATGTAATTACAATTCTTGATATAATATTTCACAGGAGGGCCCCTTCCTGTGCCCACCGAGAGTAACGGTGAGGACTTATAGTGTTGTGGCACCAGCAGCACAACCACCAAAGGTCAATTTTTCTACCACTGTTCAACAATGGCATGTAATTACAATTCTTGATATAATCGTTCACAGCAGGGCGCTCCAGCGCCCACCAAGAGTCACTTTCAGGGCTTACAATGTTGTGGCAAAACCAACACCTTGTTCCGCCATTTCTGCAGAGCATATAGGGCAGGCCCCTACTTACTAACATCCAACTTACAAACATCAGACAGCAGCAAGTGAGATGAAAAAAGATGGACGACAAAACAAATTATACAGGGGTGCTAACCCTTCCCTATGTTTTCCAAAAAGCTTAAAAATAGTATTTTTTGACTGGAGCTACACTTAAAAAATGTACCAGTTGAAAATTACAAACAGATTCAACTTAACACAACAAACCTACACAGTCCCTGTCTTGTTTGCACCGCCTGTATACTGCTGTTCTGAGTATATAGGGCCTGGGGGCCACACGCATTTCCTTTTTTTAATATGGGTACGGGGTTCCCCTTAATATGCGTACAAGACCCAAATAGGCTGGTAATGGGCAGGGAGGGCTACCCATGCCATTTTTCTGAATGATTTTCAACCATATTGCAGGAACCAGATATAACATTAAAACCGCAAGCAGTTTTAAATGGTGTTATTTCCGCTTAATGTCATTTTGTGCAGGGACTGTTCTAAACACGGGAAACACGTGGCACTTCACAGGCATACTACAGACACCCCCCAGGCACCATATTTAAAGGAATATTTCACTTTTTTTTTTCACTTTAATCGTCATTAAAATCAGTGCTCCCGCCAAAACGGTAGTTTTTAAAACCTTTTTTTGCATTGACCCATGTCCCCTGAGGCAGGAGTCAGGTCCCCAAACCCTTTTTAGGATAGTATCTTGCATATTAGCCGTTAAAATTAGCACTTTCCATTTCGAACGTTCGAGTCCCATAGACTTCAATGGGGTTCTAACGTTAGTTTCGAACGCGGGGTCCGTTCGAAAGTTCTGGTGCGAACCGAACCGGGGGGTGTTCGGCTCATCCCTAATAATATCTAATAATAAACTCAACTATTACTATTAAATTATAGGTATTGGATTTTCCTTTCAAATTTGGCTGTTAGTGAACATAACAGATATTAGAATTTTTCTAATTTCTGGATTTTCGGATTTCAGCCTAATAATACATTTATTCACCAAGATATAGAAGCATATTAAACATAAAGATATGAACACAGTATTCCTTACTTGCTGTATTCAGATTGGGTCACAGGGCGATGAGAGGTTGTGGCGAAGGTCCCACAGAACGTGTCATTGTTCTGTTTAAGTGTTATACTTGACCTCTGAGCCACCTTCTTCCTTACAGCTGACAACAGTGCCACATATAACAATGGAGCATGTCAGCTCTCTCTAAATGGAACATATAATGTTTTTTTTAATGTATATTGGTTTCTTTTATTCATTTATTTATTTTTTTGCACATAACTATTTGCATATAAACATATCGTATTTATGGTTTCCAGTCAGCAGATGGAGCTCTACACTCCTTTTCACAAGTTTTCCACACTAGCCTTATTTGCTAAAAAAAACAAAAAACAAAAAAAAACACATCTGTTGCTTACAGATCTGATTAATGAAGCTAAAGCCTTGTGTACACGATCGGATTTTCCGCCGACAAAACCGCGGGACTTTTGAAGGACGTTGGCCCAAACTTGTCTTGCATACACACGGCAAGGAATAGTTGGGCCAACAAACACGAACGTAGTGGCATACTACGTGGTTTTTAAGCTCTTTAGCACGACCGTTTGGGCCCCTTCTGCTAATTTTGTGTGAGTAGAAGTCTGGTGAGTGTTGATTTGCGTTTTTCGTTTCGCGTTTTTTTAATTTCGTGCTTTTCAGTTCGTTTCTGAACGGCCGTTCGTCAAAAAGACACGTTGGCGGAATCGGAGGAGATGACGTGTTATTTGTTATTGGCCTTGGAGTTATTGCTTTGATCCAACTCCAGTCCAGGAACAGGAGGAGGAGGGGGAGTTCTTGGACCAAAAATTGGTTGCTTTATTAATTGTGACCAATTATGTCATATGCCTTTGCTGCGGGAGCTCCAGGAGAATAATCTGGATGTTTTTCGGAATTACCTCCGGATGACGGAACCCTGCTTTCACCAACTCTTGGCATTGTTGACCCCCTATGTTAAGAAGCAGGACACATGCATGAGGCTTTTATTTTATTTTATTTTTTTAATAGAATAATAATGATTTGATTTGGTATATTTTTGGATGCATAGAATGCACTTTTTGGTTAAGTTCTATTGGCAGATAGCATGTCACAATTTATTTATTGTGCATTAAAAAAAGAAAACAAATAAAATTAGACATGCTATCTGCCAATAGAACTTAACCAAAAAGTGCATTCTATGCATCCAAAAATATAGCAAATGAAATCATTATTATTCAATCAAAAAAATAAATTAAAATAAACGCCTCATGCAGGGTTCCGTCATCCGGAGATAATTCCGAAAAACATCCGGATTATTCTCTTGGAGCTCCCGCAGCAAAGGCGTATGACATAATTGGTCACGATTAATAAAACATAATTTATTTATTGTGCATTAAAAAAAGAAAACAAATAAAATTAGTTTTATTAATCGTGACCAATTATGTCATACGCCTTTGCTGCGGGAGCTCCAAGAGAATAATCCGGATGTTTTTCGGAATTATCTCCGGATGATGGAACCCTGCATGAGGCTTTTATTTTATTTTATTTTTTTGGTTGAATAATAATGATTTGATTTGCTATATTTTCTATATTTTTGGATGCATAGAATGCACTTTTTGGTTAAGTTCTATTGGCAGATAGCATGTCTAATTTTTTTTTTTTTTTTTTAATGCACAATAAAAAAATTGTGCTTTATTAATCGTGACCAATTTTGTCACATGCCTTTGCTGCGGGAGCTCCAGGAGAATAATCCGGATATTTTTTGGAATTACCTCCGGAGGACGGACCCCTTCTTTCACCAACTCTTGGCATTGTTGACCCCCTATGTTAAGAAGCAGGACACATGCATGAGGCGTTTATTTTAATTTTATTGTTTTGGTTGAATTATAATGATTTGATTTGCTATATTTTTGGATGCATAGAATGCACTTTTTGGTTAAGTTCTATTGGCAGATAGCATGTCTAATTTTATTTGTTTTCTTTTTTTAATGCACAATTTAAAAAAATTGGGGAGAATAATACTTGGCTGTGTGTTTTACTTCAAATAACAGTTCGGGAGTAGAAAAAATACAATGTAAAATTGACAAAAGGACACCGACATAGTTGTATCTTTGATCTTAAAAATTACGGGATAATGGTGTTGTGGTAACTTGCCCAAAAAAAAAAAAACATAATAATATTATTCTTGATATCACCAGAAAAAAAAAAGCTTTGAAAATTTGTTTGCAATAACTCCTTCAGTATCCCCAGCAAAGCAGCTTCATTATTATCCCATTAACCGCTTGACGACCACCTCACGCCGATATACATCGGCAGAAGGGCTCGTACAGGCAGAATCACGTACCTGTACATTGCCCTTTAAGAGGCGGCTAGCCGGCGGACGTGCGCCAGTGGCAAGCTCTGCGAGTCGGGTCGTGTGGACTCGATCGCCGTGGGGATACCCGCGATCTCCTCACGGGGAGTAAGAACGGGAAAATGCTAATGTAAACAAGCATCTCCCCGTTCTGCTTAGTGACAGTGTCACTGATCTCTGCTCCCTGTGATTGGAGGAGAGATCAGTGAAATGTCACACATAGCCACGTCCCCCCCCCCCACAGTTAGAAACACTCCCCAGGACACACTTAACCCCTACACTGCCAGTGTCATTTACACAGGAATCACTGCATTTGTATAGCACTAATTGCTGTATAAATGACAATGGTCCCAAAGATGTGTCAAAAATGTCGCAGTCACGATAAAAACCGCTGATCGCTGCCATTGAAAAAAAAAAAAAAGATTAATAAAAATGCCATAAAACGATGCCCTATTTTGTAAACGCTATAACTTTTGCGCAAACCAATCAATAATCACTTATTGCGATTTTTTTTTTGTACCAAAAATATGTAGAAGAATACGTATCGGCCTAAACTGAGGAAAAAAGTGTTTTTTTATGTATTTTTGGGGGATATTTATTATAGCAAAAAGTAAAAAATAATGCTTTTTTTCAAAATTGACGCTTTTGTTTTGTTTATAGCGAAAAAAAAAAAAAAAAAACAGCAGAGGTGATCAAATACCACCAAAAGAACGCTCTGTTTGTGGGAAAAAAAGGACGTCAATTTTGTTTGGGAGCCACGTCGCACGACCGCGCAATTGTCAGTTAAAGCGACGCAGTGCCGAATCGCAAAAAAGTGCCTGGTCCTTTGGCTGCAAATTTGGTCCGAGGATTAAGTGGTTTAAAAAAAAAAAAAAAAAAGAAGAAGAGAAGTGCTCCTTTCTGCTGACAGTTCAATATAGAGTTTCACTTTGAGAGAGACAATCTTAAGCCTAGCACAAAACGATCAATAAATTGGATGAGAAATACCGCTTTTGGAGTGATCCTGCGATAATCTGATAGTTAGTACACCGTTTTTTACAGTAATTCTGGACAGGTCATATGAAATTTACAGGCAAGAAAATTTTTCTTGTACGATACCAGATCATAAAATTTTAATTTAATCAGTACAATATTAGTCCCCAAAAAAAAAAAAAATCACAAGAGCAAGACCATGCATGTTTGAAAATGAAAGAATACATTACAATTATTTATATTATTTAATTTTATTATTTCATTGTTATTTGCATTTTTTTATTTCTTTTTTATTTTTTCAAATTTCAAAAACAAATAAAAAATTAGATTAACCCCAAACATAGTTTTAAGGGTCATACAGGCGATGAGAATATTGGACGAATAATTATCTTTTTTTTTTTTGCATGCTAGTCTCATATTGAAAATGAAGAGGTTACATAAAGCGGAGTTCCACTCGTTTGTAAGTTTATTAAAGCGGGAGTCCGCCGGGACTCCGCGTTTTTTTTTTTTTTTTAAAAGCCAGCAGCTACAAATACTGCAGCTGCTGACTTTTAAAATAGTGACACTTACCCGCCCAGCGCGCCCGCGATGTCGGCACCCGAAGCCGATCTCTAGATCGTATGTCGGGTGCTGCCGCCGCCATCTTGGGTATGGGAATCAGGAAATGGAGCCTTTCGGCTTCATTTCCCAGGTCCCTACTGCGCATGCGCGAATCGCGCTGCGCAATAAGGACGGTCCCCGCTGCCTCTGGGATCTGTGTGTTTCCCAGCAGGCGGCGGGGCACTTGCGGAAAGGGGCGGGCACTTGCAGAAAGGGGCGTAATATACGCCCCTTTCCGCAGAGAGCTATCCCGGAAGTGGGTGCAAAATACCTGTACTGTACAGGTATCTGCACCCCCCTCCCCCCTGAAAGGTGCCAATTGTGGCGCCGGAGGGGGGGAGGGTTCCGATGAGCGGAGGTCCACTTTAGGGTGGACCTCCGCTTTAAAGAGGCATTCCACCTACAAAAAAATAATATTAAAAGCCAGCAGCTATAAATACTACAGCTGCTGACTTTTAATAAATGGATCGCTCGGGTCTCGGCTGCTGCCGCCGCCATTCTGGGTGAGGGAATCAGCAAGTGAATTGTTGCGGCTTCACTTCCCGATTCCCTACTGCGCACGCGCGAGTCGCGCAGCGCACTAGGAATGGTCCGCGCTGTCTCTGGGACCCGTGTGTGTCCCAGCAGACAGCGCGGCGGGACAGGAAACGGCATGGACTCCCGTGGGAGTCTATGCCTGGAAGTGGGTGCAAATACTTGTCTTAGACAGGTATCTGTACCCCCCTTTCCCCTGAAAGGTGCCAACTGTGACACCGGAGGGGGGGGGGGAGGGTTGCGATGAGCGGAAGTTCCACTTTAGGGTGGAACCCCGCTTTAAAAGTCAGCAGCTACAAAAAGTGTTGTTGCTGACTTTTAATAAACAGACACTTACCTGTCCCACGGTGCAGCGATGCGGGCGCCCGAAAGCCTCGCTCCTCTATCGCAAGTGTGGGCACCCGGGTATGACAACTTGTGGCTTCACAGCCGGGTGCGCACTGAGCATGCACGAGGCACGCTGCGCTCTCTCTTGGTGGCCGGGCAATCTTCTGGGGCCTGCGACAGGTCCCAGAAGATTGCAGAGAGAGAAGGAGGGAGAGAGGAGGAGGTGCCTAGGCGGCGAGGCAACCAGAGTAGCAAGTGGGAGCTGGGTACCTGGCAAAATTAGGTAGCCCCCCCCCCCCAAAAAAAATGACATGCTAAATGTGGCATTTCATGGGGTGAAGAGCAGTGTTAATTTTGGCAGCAAATTTCAATTTAGTTTTAGTCCCATTTTAGTCTTCTGCCATTGTTTTAGTTTTAGTTGTATTTAGACGACTAAATCTCCAGGACATTTTAGTCGACTAAAATGCCCTACATTTTAGTGTACTAAAATTTTCAGTACATTTTAGTCGACTAAAATCATTTTAGTGGACTAAAACTCATTTTGGTCATCTAAAATCAAATAGGTGTAATTCGATTGTAATGCATTAGTTAACAATTCTCAACAATTATCATTATATACTGCTGGAGTGAAAAATCTGATATGTTATTTATTATTACATTGAGGTATGAACATGCACTACAGACCAGTGTTAATTTTTAAGTCAACTTTCAATTTAGTTTTAGTCTTGACTAAAATGGCATTTTAGTTTTAGCCCCATTTTAGTCCTTTGACTAAAATGCCATTTTAGTTTTAGTCGTATTTTAGTCATTTCAGTTGTTTTAGTTTTAGTTGACTAAAATAATTATTCATTTAGTCAACTAAAATGTTTTAGTCGTTTTAGTCGACGAAATTAACACTGGTGAGGAGTGCTTAAAAGGTTTGTTAACTTATAATATGTCTGCTTATAATATGTCCCTCTGTGTGTGTATAAAAAAAAACAAAAAAAACGTAAACCTGTATATACCTTACCTGTGGTGAGTGCTGATCAGTGGTCACGTGACAAGCCTCATCTCTCCTCTCCCCGTCTCACAAATGCAGCGGGAGGGGCCGAGATTCCTCTGCTGACGTTAGTCTGGAGGGGAGGAGGAGAGGAGGCGAGAGAAGGAGAGATGTGGTGCGTAACGTGACCACAGATAACGTATATACACTGCTTTTTTTTTTTTATACAGCACACACGGGGGGGGGCATATCATTATTAGACAGAGTAGATTATACACGTTAAATCAGGGATCCTCAAACTACGACCCTCCAGCTGTTGCGAAACTACACATCCCATGAGGCATTGTAAAACTCTGACATTCACAGACATGACTGGGCATGATGGGAATTGTTGTTCCTGAACAACTAGAGGGCCGTTGTTTGAAGACCCATGCGTTAAATCATGTTATTATAGCAGCGGGGGGGGAGGCATGGGCAGACCCTGAAAAGGGAGCCAAGAGGCAGGGAGGGGAGGGGGGAGGAGGATGCAGGAGAGACAACAGGGCTGCAGCTGAGGGAGGCACAAAAACTGACCACAGTGTCAGGGCTCAGCAGCCATGATTACCGTGGTCAGTTTACGGAGGGGAGGGGAGAAACTGGCAGGATTGGCCAGTTTTATTTTTTTTTATGTGTTACAGAGGTCCAAATGACACAGGACAAGCACTGTGTCATAACATGCTTTAAAGGAGCAGGTTCCATTTTTTTTGGGGGGGGGGGGTTAACATACGCTTTAAAACAAACTTTTGGGTGGAACTCCGCCCTAATTTACGAAAACTTTCGCACGAGAGAATACAACATCAGAAGTGATGTAATGTGTTGTATTTTATTTGTATTGTGTTTTTAGACGAATATTGCACTCATTAAATGAAAATCGTATGATCCGTGTATCGTACGAGAAAACATTTCTTGTCCCTTCAGATCATTTCAGATGAACTGTCGTGATCGGCTCTCTAAAGCTGTGCACTAACCATCAGATTATTGTACGATCGCTTTGAAAGCGATGTTTTTCATACAATTTTCTGATCGGGTAAAGGGATGAGCTCGTTGTTCGATTTGAACACATGTTCAGCCGTTCGTCTTTTAGTCGAATTCAGAACTTTGTGGACCGTTCGCACCAAAATTCGTGTGACATGAACAGCCCACAATGCACTACGCCATCGCAGTGCATTGCTGGCTCATGATTGGCCAAGCATGCACTGTGACCCCACACGCTTGGCCAATCACAGCGCCGGCAGCGAGGAGAGCCATAATTGGCCACAGGCAGGATGCCTGTGTTAATTATAGCTCAGGGGGTTTAGTGCACGCCCCACACTATATAAGGCCACCAGCGCGGCAGCCTTGTGTAGTGTGTTCCGGCGTGCAGGGAAAGAGCTAGATAGGCAGGGACAGTGTGTTCTTTTCTCAGGCATCTGCAGGAGTTAGTGGGTGTTGTGTGCCTCCAGCACAGTATACACCTGTATCTACCCTTTATTGCTGGTGTTCTCTAATACAGGCATCTGCAGGAGTTAGTGGGTGTTGTGTGCCTCCAGCACAGTGTACACCTGTATCCAGGGGTCAAGTCCTGGGGAAAAAAGTGTGGGAACTCCCACCCAAGATCCACTCGCCCACCAAAAAAAATAAAAATATGATACGCTCATATGCACGAACGCTTCAAAAGTGGTATTTTTCATCCAATTTTCGTATTGTGTGTATTAGAGCTGCAACTAACGATTAGTTTGTCTGTCGACTAATCTATCGATTATTTTTTCGATTCGTCGTCGACTATACGATTTTTTTTTATTAATCTAGTGGGTTTTTTTTTTTGTTTTTTTTTTTGATTAGCTAATTAATCCTTTGGATAACCTTACAAAAAAGTACATAAAAAAAAAAAAAAAAAAAAAAGGTAACATAAAAGAATATAACTAGTACATACATATATATATATATATATTATATATAAGTATGTATTTATATTCTTTTATCTTACCTTTTTTTTATGTACTTATTTTTTGTAAAGTTAAGATAAAAGAATATAAATATATTCTTTTATCTTAGCTTTTTATTTTCTGTTCAGAAGTTCATGAATGTTTATAATTTTATTTTTTACAATGCTTTCTTTTTTTAAGGGGGAGGGTGTGTGGGGACAGTGTCGGTGTGTTTTTTGTTTCTTTTTTTTATTATTTAAACATTTTTTATTATTTATTGCAATTTTTTTTATCAGCCCTGTTGGGGGGGACTATGGTGAGATATCAGGGGTCTTAACAGACCTCTGACCTCTCCCATTTAAAACAGGGAAAGGGACTGAGGACACAGATTTCCCAGTCCCTTTCTTTGCAACCTCTGCTGCACTGATAATGAATGGAGAGGAGACAGCGGCTTCTCTCCTTTCATTAACTGAGACATCGTAATCACAGGAGGTTACAATGTTTCAGTTATGTGAATGGACAGAGTCAGTGGTTACAGACTCTGTCCATTCTGAAAATGAAGTAGCCGGGTTTACCGGCTTCTACCTCCACTCTCCATCCCGAGATACCGGGGGGGGCAGCAGCACGGAGGGGGAGAAGAGAGGGTGACAGATGTACGGAGGGGGACACAGAGAAGAGAGAGGGGGACAGATGCACAGAGGGGGAGAAGAGAGAGGGCGGCAGCACGGAGGGGGAGAAGAGAGGGGGCGTCAGCACGGAGGGGGAGAAGAGAGGGGGCGGCAGCATGGAGGGGGAGAAGAGAGGGGGGCGGCAGCACGGAGGGGGAGAAGAGAGGGGCGGTAGCACCGAGGAGAGCGGGAGACACAGAGCAGTGTGACGCATCGATGCCCTGCACGCACGTCAACGTATTTTTGTAGTCTACGTAATCAATTACGTCGACTCATCATGGCAGCTCTAGTGTGTATGAAGCTGAACTGTTAGTACATATAAAAAAAAAAAAACAATCCTCAATAAACATAAATACGGTAATTCTCTGAATAATCAGCATTCATTCAATTGTGCTTCCATGCAAATGTGAGCATCATGTTCTGATCTTTATTGGGGAATGTTATTTTGTATATAGACTGTTTATGTGGTGAGTTTACACTTTTCATTGAACAGAGTTTGGGTAACACAGGGTTAAACGGAAAGGTCACAAATGAAGTGCACATTATCTGGACAGAATGCTTGGGGAGATAGTGATGTGTTCCTGCTTGGGGGGGGGGGGGCTGCAAACTCTGCAGGGGCTCCAACACCCACTCACTGCTATTCCAACCCTTCACATATTTCCACATAAACTTCCCTCCTGGCATTAAACTTTGCCAGGTATTGTGCTCAGCTTACCACCCCAAACTGATGTTCCTCCCTCAGCTCACCTCTCTCCCTGCATGTCCTGTGAGCAGAAAAGCTGTGCTCCTCCTCTGTGTTCTCTCATCATATGGCACTGAAGATAGAGGAGGGGGGAATTCAGTGGGACACACAGAGCAAGTATGCGGGGGGAGGGGGGGGGGGGGTGAGGAGACAGAAAATCAGGAGGGGTCGGCGGGGAGGAGCGCATCACGAGAGGTTTGACTAAATACAATCTCTTAGCAGCAGGGACCTGATCTACCCATCAGCTAGCTGTGATTGACAGGTAGATCAAAGCAGAAGCTTTCATGGGGCCCCCTACTGGCCAGGTGTGCGGCACTTACTATTGCAAACTGTCGGCAGATGCTGGTGTAGCACCTCCCACACAGCTCACATACTTCAAAGTCTTGCAGGATGCGGCTGCTAATGGGAACTGAGTTCCTGTTGTGGATAAAGTACAGGAACTCTGTTCCCATGCGTTCCCGCAGGACTTGAGCCCTGTATCGATCTACCCTTTATTGCTGATGTTCTCTCATACAGGCATCTGCAGGAGTTAGTGGGTGTTGTGTGTCTCCAGCACAGTATACACCTGTATCTACCCTTTATTGCTGGTGTTCTCTAATACAGGCATCTGCAGGAGTTAAAGTGGGTGTTGTGTGCCTCCAGTGCAGTATACACCTGAAGATACCCCTTATTGCTGGTGTTCTCTAATACAGGCATCTGCAGGAGTTAGTGGGTGTTGTTTGCCTCCAGCACAGTATACACCTGAAGATAGCCCTTATTGCTGGTGTTGTCTGTTGCATAACTTGCATATTAGCCTTTAAAATTAGCACTTTTGATTTTGAATGTTCGAGTCCCATAGACTTTAATAGGCTTCTAAAGTTGGTACGAATTTTCTGTCCGTTCGAATGTATTGGTGCGAACCGACCCTGGGAGGGGGGGGGGGGGGGGGGGTCGTGTTCAGCTCATCCCTAATCGTGTAATAGGCTTTACTTTAACTCCCCAAAAATAGTTTTCTACTGTTGATATCATTGTCCAGATGTCCACATTGGTAAATAAGCAAATCAAATAGCAGAGGGGGGGCCTTGGGGCAGCCAGGGGTTAAGCACCTCTTCTCCTGTCAGTATTTGGTAGTGCTAACACGTGCCCTGTTCATTCATATGAGGCTGGTATTCCGGTGACAGGTCCACTTTAATATAAAAAAAAAAAAAAAAATCCCCTTCTGTATTGCTCATACCACTTGTGTTAAATTAAGGATTTTTATGGAAAACAGGAAAGGCAATGAAAACACAGATTTATTGGAAGAGCCGGCCGCAATCAGATGTGTGCGTGAGCTGTACTGGAACTCAGAAGGGTTCGTCTGTTTTCCTGATGATGTTTCAGTGCTTGTAAATACGGGGAATTCTGTAATGAAGGGATTTCATGGACAAAGAAGAAATTCACTTGCTGAATAAAAGAGGAAACATTAGTGGGGATTATATCTGGAGATGTTTTCTTTCCTAAATTAGAAAGGAAGCCATGTAAACTATGGAATGTCCTCACATATACTGATTGCTGCAGAAGCCCTTGTACACACGGTTGGAGATTCCAACGGAATGTGTCCAATCGGACCGTTTTGTCGGATAATCCGACTGTGTGTGGTCTCTATCGGACTGTTTCCGTCGGAGTATCCGACGGACCAACTTTTCCAACTTGTCCGTAAAAATTTTCCGACAAAATGCTCCGATCGGACATACTCCGATCATGTGTAGCCTACTCCGACGGACAAAGTGCCACGCATGCTCAGATCAAATTCCTAGACCAAAGCTATTGGCTACTAGCCTGAATGTAGTCCCATCCTAACGAAATAACATCATCACTTTATGTACAATCGGATTTTCCGCCAACTTTGTCCGACCGTGTGTATGCAACAGTTCCGGACAAAATCAGTCGGACAAAATCCAACGGATTTGGTTGTCAGAATGTCAGACCGTGTGTACAAGGGCGAACAGTTCTGCACTGGGTAAGGGTAGATTCACAGCAAAAAAAAAGTCCTGCGTCCACTCCTCTTTTTTCAGCGCAGCCCAGTCCGATGCAATCCACCCAGGGCCATCTTTAATACTGATTGGACCATGGGCAAAAATTTTCTTGGGCGCCCCACCCCCCTCCCCCCCCATTCAGTTTCACTTTCCACCTGCTCTGAGACATACAATAAATAGCAGTTAGACCTGAAATCTGTTTACTATATCAGATCAGGCAACAATTGCGATTGGTTGCCAGCGGTTACAGCATATCATTACTGCTTACTGACTGGTTGCTAGAGGTTACAGCATACATTACTGCTCACTGATTAGTTGCTAGAGGTTACAGCAAATTATTTCTGCTTGTTAATTGGTTGCTAGAGATGACTGTAGAGTAACACTACTCACTGATTGGCTGCTAGAGGTTACAGCACATCATCTCACTGCAGGGGAGCATGATATACATATGAATGCCGCCTTTATTTACATATCAGTGCCGCCGGGCACAGCTATTTACTTATGAATGCTGGTTATCTACATGTAAAACACATGATCTGCAGACGAGCATTACCAGCACTTCACACTAAGATATTGGGACACAGCACGGGACTAAAACTTCAACGGACAAGGCAATTTAAATGGGATAGTTAGTTGGCAAGTATGAGGCAGCTGCTTTGGGCCCCAGAACAATGATAGGGCCCAGGGCAGCTGCCCCTTTTGCCCTGCCTTAAAGACGGCCCTGAAGCCACTACCCCCACACCACTCTGCAGCCAGAATTTAAAGCGGTAGTAAACCCCGCTTGGAAATTTTTACCTACAGGTAGGACTATAATAAGGCTTACCTGTAGGTAAAATGAATATTTCCTAAACATGGAGATATTCACCCTACATACCTTACCGGAACTTCAGAGCTTCATGCCGGAAATTCGAGGGCTCCCACGCGCATTAGTGATGTCATCGCAGTTCTGGCCAATCACATAGCCAGAGCTCACGAACCCGGACAAAAGAACACGTCAGCCCTCTCAGCGGTGACTTTACAGCGCTGGAGGGCTTCGTTCCTAAGTGAGTATTTCATAATGTGCTAGAATGCGATGCATACTAGCACATTATGCCAAAGCCTTACGTTTTTTTTTTTTTTTTTTTTTAAACATCCACGGTTTACAATTGCTTTAATGAAATGTTACTGTGACATTTCAATAAAGTTACATTTAAAAAAAAAAGTAGGGATTAGTACATCACTACTGCCGCCATCCTACTGCACACCAGCCCCTGTGTTCTAATGCAGTCACTGGTATGAATGTACCCTGAGTGAGTGTCTGTGCCGTCCTACCTATGATGTGTTGAATGTTCACCTATAGCAAGATTTCCCCCAAATTACCCTATGCAATTCCATATCCTCTAAACAGGGCATACCAGCGATCCTCCTACTTTAAAATAAAAGTTTTTTTTTTTTTTTTTTTTTTTTAAATCATACTTACCTAGGTGGATGCAGCATTGGTCCAATGCTGCGTCTGTCTCCTGCCAGCTCCAAGCCCCCGTACACACGGTCAGACATTCCGACAACAAAATCCGTCTGATTTTTTCCAACGGATTTTGACCAAAACTGGTGTTTCATACACACGGTTAGACAAAGTTGTCGGAAAATCCGACCGTTCAGAAAGTGATGACGTTCATTCGTTATGACGGGGCTACGTTGCAGCTAGTAGGCAATAGCTTTGGTCTGGCAATTTGATCTGAGCATGCGTGGCACTTTGTCCGATCGGGAATTCTCTACAAACAGAAAATTTGAGGTCCTGCTCTCAAATTTTTTTCCATCGGAAATTCCAGCGGAAAAAGTCTGATAGAGCCCACACACAATCGGATTTTCCGACAATATAATCCGATCGGACCTTTTCCGTCTGAATTTCCGACCGCGTGTACGAGGGCTTACACTGAGAACTGAGCGATCAAACACTACTGATTGCTCTGTTCTCAGAGCTCCGTGAGCAGAGAGCCGATTGCCACTGTCTGCTCTGCCCCACCCCCTCCCCCGGCTCAAGCTCCCTGCAAGTCGCCAAAAGGCTGAGCAGGGTACCGGTCAAGGTCCCTGGGTGGATGCCAAACATAAGGTCGCAATCTTTCCCAAGTCTGGATCGGCTCTGTGACATCAGCCGACAGCGGACTTCAGCCCGTTTTCAGCTGAAAACAGATCACAACAGTACAGAACAAACTTTGACCGTACTTCTATTTTAAATGGTGCACATTCTCCCATTATAGATACAGGTGTTGGGGGCGGGGGGCTCTCCACAAAAAACACAGACCCCTTGATTTCCCCATCTGCAGGATGGGCTGGATGTTTGAATTGTGTGCCCCCTAGTGGCCGCTCTGGGCCATTCAAACTGCATGCATGCTTAGTGTGCTTTCCCCTGCTCCAGCTGAGCTCAGTAGCAACCACTCCTTCTCTAGGTGCGCATGCCTACATTTTGAGCTTATGTGCAGTATGAATGGCCCCGAGTGGCCACTAGGGGGCACACAATTTAAACGTCCAGTCCATTCTGCAGATGGCAGAGGGGGGATCAAGAAACCAGTATTTATTTTTATTTTTTTATGGAAAGGCCCCACGTCATCTGCACGAGTAATGGGAGGATGTGCACTATTTGAAATACCATTTGCATAGGGCAGGGATATGCAATTAGCGGACCTCCAGCTATTGCAAAACTACAAGTCCCATCATGCCTCTGCCTCTGGGTGTCATGCTTGTGGCTGTCAGAGTCTTGCTATGCCTCATGGGACTTGTAGTTCTGCAACAGCTGGAGGTCCGTTAATTGCATATCCCTGGTGAGGAAAATCTTACTGAAGGTGAACGTACAGTCTAATGCCCCCTTACACACTGTCGGACATTTCAACCACGAAATCTGTCGTTTTTTTTCGCATAAAGGTGTCGGAAAATCCGATAGTTCAGAACAAGGTGACGTAGTAAAAAAAAATGTACGACGGGATTACGTAGAGGCCAGTAGCCAATAGCTTTCATCTCCAATTTTTTTCTGAGCATGCGTGGTGCTTTGTGCGTCGGAATTCTCTACACATGATATCGGAAAAAGTCCAATCGGATTTTGTTGTCAGAAAATGTTAGATCCATCTCTCAAAATCCAGCTCTCCGATGGAGCCCACACACGATCGGATTTTCCGACAACATAATCCGATCGGACTTTTTCCCGTCGAAATTTCCGACCGTGTGTACGGGGCATAAGGATCCTTTTTTGGGCAGATCTGATTGGAAGTTTATGGTTAGTCTAAGGGCAGATCAACCTTGTGTCCATATAGGTCTGAAAACATAAAAAATTGAAAAAGTTTGCATCGTTTTCATTTTTTTTTTTTTTTGGACCTAAACATGATGGATCGAAGGTAACGGACTGTAGATGAATACATGTTTATTTACACACGCCTGCTCATAGACCTGATATGGGTCTGTTACAAGATGCAAGATAAAAGTGAAGGGACAAGGATGTTACAAATGTGACAACCATTCTCTTCTCCAATTCATCAGGGGATCAGTTCACACATTCCCTGTTGATCAGACCAGACGCAGCCCAAGTGAAAGGGCCCTCACTGTTCTTGCCATTGTATTGCACTGTATTGTTAATACTGTGGTGTTTCCTGACATTTAGTGGCAGTGTGGTGTCACAGAAACCTGTTTATTGCTATCTTTGGCATATTTCCTTCGTTTCCCCCGTACTGTTTAGTGCTAGTTATAACAGTCCTAGCTAGGCCTTCCCTGCTTTGCTCATGCATCCTTGCTTAAAAGAGTCATTGTCTTTTGCATTTTTCCAGGTTCCCCTTTCTTCATGCCCGGGCCCCCTTGTTCGCTCCCCTGGTCATCCCCCCACATCTTCCCTGCGCCGCTGGAGGTCAGCAAGGAAGGGACATAATCAACCTATCACCTGCCTGCAATCGACGAGTTGCTGACCCGCGCTGCTCTGTGGATCGCTCTTCAGGGGGCTAGGATCAGTGTAAACAAACCCTAAAGGAGATGGCCCATAGATAGTACAGTCAGATTGTAACATGTATGGAAAGCTTTAGTCTTATCCAGCCATTTTCAGATGTCGGCTCATGTCTACTGGAATGCATAGTGCAGGTTCGGTGGCTGGTCATATAGCACAGATTTCTACGATTGGGATTTAGGAGCATACCTCCCAACTGTCCCTGATTTGGAGGGACTGTCCCTGATTTGGAACAATGTCCCTCTGTCCCTCCTCATTTCTATATAGATGTATATAAAATGCACTTTTTATCTATCAAAAAGTGTTTCCCAGTTTCATCTGACTTCTAAATTGCTGCATTTGTAAAATGTAGGAGCACTATTAAGAAAGTTAATTCATAGTAAACACTTTGATGCCCTGCAATAAGATGATTTAAAAGGGAAAAGGGGTTTTAAGCGATGATGACAGAGAAAATTGAGTATATCCATGATACTTTTTTTCTTTGCACCAACGTACAATTTTTCAGGACAAGCTTTCGTGGTATGTCCCCTTCTTCAATGTCCAAGCAGTACTGATTCACAAATTTTTAAGCAGAATGTTAAAAAAACAAAAAAACAAAAAAACAAATCTCTGAGGGAAAGGAGAGAGGAAAAAAAAAAAGAGAGAAAAACAAACACATACAAATCAATGGTAATAAAGATAGCAGCAGAGTTAGTGAGATAAGACAGAGGGAGAGCCGTAGAATGGAGAGGGGGATGCTAGTCACAGAACTTTAGCATAATGGATAAGGAAACCTATATCTAAATTCAGGCCATTATTTTTTGTGTCAAAAAGAATTATCATTCTTAGTTCAAAGGATTTCCTTTCCTAAAGTTTATACTAAAGTTTTATGACCCCCTCTGTGACTAGCATCCCCGCTCCATTCTATAGCTCTCCCTCTGTCTTATCTCACCAACTCTGCTGCTATCTTTATTACCATTGATTTGTATCTGTTTGTTTTTCTCTCTTTTTTTCCTCTCTCCTTTCCCTAAGAGATGTGTTTGTAAAGAAGAAAAAAAACAAACGCATCTCAGAGGGAAAGAAGAGAGGAAAAAAAAGAGAGAAAAACAAACACATACAAATCAATGGTAATAAAGATAGCAGCAGAGTTAGTGAGATAAGACAGAGGGAGATCCGTAGAATGGAGGGGAGGGGGGATGCTAGTCACAGAACTTTAGCATAATGGATAAGGAAACCTATATCTAAATTCAGGCCATTATTTTTTTGTGTCAAAACTAATTCTTATTAGTTTAAAGGATTTCCTTTCCTAAAGTTTATACTAAAGTTTTATGACCCCCTCTGTGACTAGCATCCCCCTCCATTCTATAGCTCTCCCCCTGTTTTATCTCACTAACTCTGCTGCTATCTTTATTACCATTGATTTGTATGTGTTTGTTTTTCTCTTTTTTTTTTTCTCTCGCCTTTCCCTCAGAGATGTGTTTTTTTTTTCTTTTTTACATTCTGCTTAAAAATTAGTAAATCAGTACTGCTTGGACCTTGAAGAAGGTGACATACCCCGAAAGCTTGTCCTGAAAAATTGCATGATAGTGCAAATAAAAAAAAAGTATCACGGACAGTACTCAATTTTTCTCTGTCGCGATTGCACTAATACGGCTACAATCACATCAAGCGACGATGACAAAGTATGGCGAGGAGGAAATCTCACTATACGGTAAAGGAAGTACTGGGAAAGTAGTCATTCATCACATTCCTGCGTACCATTAGATGTAATCCTACATGTACGATATATATTTGGCACAGATTCAATGGAAAGACCATAATGGAGATTGAGAGTTCAAGGACGTTCTGCTAGATGAATCAAAGGAAAAGCCTGATGTTTTCATTAGATAAAGGCAAAAAAATGGAGATCAATTATGTCATTGAATTCCCCCTAGTTCAGTAAGCCTCTGAAAATTGGGCAACCTAACCAACACATGTACACATCTCAGATTCTGCTGTTTCCTAATATCAAACCAGGATTTTTTTTTTTTTCTAAAGTTCTCCAATAAGGTACAGTACTGATCACAATGTACGGGGGAGTGTTAAAGCCTATGTGTGGCTTTTCCCATTTACTTGTAAAAGTATGCAAGCACAGACACCATAAAAATATTAGAAGTACATTTTAATGAGGGACATTTTGCTGGCTAGAAGAATTACTGAAGGAATGTGAATTTGGCACATAATTAAAACAGATCAAAACCCAATGACTAAAATCTAAAAAAAAAAAAAAAGTTAAAATCAGACTTGATGATGCACCCCCAAGAGGCAGGTCCATGACAGCCTGGGCTCACATTCAGTGAATTAAATGATTCTGTCCATCATTAAACCTTAAAAAAAAAAAAAAAGAGTGGAGGAGGGTACCTTCTGCGGGAAATAGCCCCGGGTTAAAAGGTGACTATTGCAATGGAAGCTGGGCTTCTTATTTTTTTAACTTTTTTTTAAAAGCTGGCGTTCTTCTTTAACTTATTACAGTAACTCCAAGATTTTAATCTGCAGTTTTCATGAAAACAATATCTCGTGGTTCTTGTGCATATACTTCTTGTTAAGAGATTGTCATGGTTTTGCAATAGTTTGCTTACCTGTTTCCATGTGTTCATCTCTAGAGACCAGCCGACCCTCACCTGACTGCTTTTGTAATCCATCCTTTGGCATGACTCCACCCTAGCTCCCATCAGAGAACTCTATATTAACCTGTGCACTGCAGGCCAACCCTGCTGATCAACCTTTGTGTGTTTGGCTTCCTGTTACCTGCCGTGTGCTCTTCTGTTGTTCCGTTACCGACTTTGGCGTGTCCTTGACTATCCCTGTTTGCCTGTGATCCTGACCTATTGGCGTGTCCCTGACTATTCCTGTCTGCTTGTGGCCCCCGACCTTGGCTTTATTCCTCACTATCCCTATCCTCCTGTTGCCTACTGTGGGTGTGAGCTGGGGGACCCTGAGGGTCGCGACCTGGAGCCAGTTGCAGCCAAGTCCATCCTCACCTCTAGAGGCTCTGGTGAACACCTGCTGAGTCCGCGCCCCAGGGAATCTTACGCTCTAACCCCAGTGGGATCCCCCTGTCCGCAGCAGTCAGCCGTAGGGTCCACAACCTTGCGGTGCACTCCTGATCCCTACGGTGTGCATCTGTCACCTCGCCTCGAGGTGACCTGACAGAGATGACAAGTGTTTCTCACTTAACACGCTATCACAAACAGTGCCTTGAAAAAGTATTCATATCCCTTGAAATTTTCCATATTTTGTCACGTTGCAACCAAAAGCATTAATGTATTTTATTGGGATTTTACGTGATAAACCAACACAAAGTGGCACATAATAGTGAAGTGGAAGGGAAATTATAAATGTTTTTCGAAATTTTTTACAAATAAATAGGTGAAAAGTGTTGTGTGCATTTGTACTCAGAATTCACCTAATTAGTAGACAGAGTCCACCTGTGTGTAATTTAATCTCAGTATAAATACAGCTGTTCTGTGAAGCCCTCAGGGGTTTGTTAGAGAACCTTAGTGCACAAACAGCATCACAAAGGCCAAGGAACACCCCAGACAGGTCAGGGATAAAATTGTGGAGAGGTTTAAAGCAGGGTCAGGTTATAAAAAATATCCCAAGCTTTGAACATCTCAAGGAACACTGTTCAATCCATCATCTGAAAATGTAAAGGAAGTATGTCACAACTGCAAACCTACCAAGACATGGCCATCTACCTAAACTGACAGGCAGGGCAAGGAGAACATTCATCAGAGAAGAGCCAAGAGGCCCATGGTAACTCTGGAGGAGCTGCAGAGATCCACAGCTCAGGGGGAAGAATCTGTCCACAGGACAACTATTAGTCGTCTCTCCACAAATCTGCCCTTTATGGAAGAGTGACAAGAAGAAAGACATTGGTGAAAGAAAGTCATAAGAAGTCACCATTTGCAGTTTGTGAGAAGCCATGTGGAGGACACAGCAAACGTGGAAGAAAGTGATCTGGTCAGATGAGACCAAAATTGAACTTCTTGTCCTGAAAGGAAAATGCTATGGGGGTTATTTACGAAAGGCAAATCCACTTTGCAGTGAAAGTGCACTTGGAAGTGCAGTCGCTCTCAATCTAAGGGGTAGATCTGAAATGAGGGGAAGCTCTGCTGATTTTATCATCCAATCATGTGCAAGCTAAAATGCTGTTTTTTTATTTTCCTTGCATGTCCCCCTCGGACCTTCAGCGACTTTACTTCCAAGTGCACTTGCAGTGCAAAGTGGATTTTACTTTAGTAAATAACCCCCTATGTGTGGCAGAAAAGTAACACTGCACATCATGCTGAACACACCATCCCCACCGTGAAACATGGTGGTGGCAGCATCATGTGGTGGGGAAGCTTTTCTTCAGCAGGGACAGGGAAGTTGGTCAGAGTTGATAGGAAGATGGATGTAGCCAAATACAAGGCAATCTTAGAAGAAAACCTGTTATGTCTGCAAACAACTTGAGACTGGGGCGGAGGTTCACCTTACAGAAGGCCAACGACCCTAAATATACAGCCAGAGCTTCAATGAAATGCTTTAGATCAGCCTTATTTAAAGCAGAGGTTCACACAAAAATTGAACCTCTGCTTTTCGGAACCCTCCCCCCCTCCAGTGTTACATTTGGCACCTTTCAGGAGGGAGGGGGGTGCAGATACCTGTCTTAGACTTGCAGGCATAGACTCCCACGGGAGTCTACGCCTCTTCCCGTCCCCCCGTGCTGTCTGCTGGGACACACACGGGTCCCAGGAGACAGTGGGGACCAGTTGGGACACGTCAGCATGACTCACGCATGCGCAGTAGGGAACCGAGAAGTGAAGCCGCAACGCTTTAATTCCTGATTCCCTCACCAAGGATGGCGGCGGCAGCAGCCGAGAGCCGAGCGATCGATCGGCTTCGGCTGCCGACATCGCGGGCACCCTGGACAGGTAAGTGTCCATTTATTAAAAGTCAGCAGCTGCCGTATTTGTAGCTGATGGCTTTTAATATATATATTTTTTTTGTGAACTCCTGCTTTAACCAGGGTGCCCAGGCAGGGTCACATTAGCCGATTGGGAGAATAGAAACATTGGAATGCTAGTCAGTACCACTTTGCAAAAGTGTATTTGCTTTGGAAGAAATCACCTCTAACGTCGGGTGTCCTAAATGTGTGGATGTTGCTGCATTATGTAAAACTACTACAAAAGTTTTACATTTTTGAATGGGGTGCCTCAAGACTGTCCATAATTTTAAAGGGTGCCTTGACTATAAAAAGGTTGAGAAACACTGGTTTAGATCAAAGCATATTCATGTGTTAGAATGGCCCAGTCAAAGTCCAGACCTAAATCCAATTAAAAATCTGTGGCCAGACTTGAAAAAAAATTGCTGTTTACAGACGCTCTCCATCCAGTCTGACAGTGTTGGAGCTATTCTGCAAAGAAGAATGGGCAAAAATTTCTAGATGTGCAAAGCTGGTAGAGACATATCCAAAAACACTTGCAGCTGTAATTGCAGGAAAGGAGGTTCTACAAAGTATTGACTCAGGGGGGCGCCATACAAATGCACACCAAACTTTTCACATATTTTTTAAATTAAAATCATTTTCCTTCCACTTCACAATTATGTGACACTTTGTGTTGGTCTATCACATAAAACCCCAATAAAAAACATTTACGTTTTTGGTAGTAACGTGACAAAATGTGAAACATTTCAAGGGGTATGAATACTTTTTCAAGGCACTGTACACCCCTGATAGACATGTTACCACGCATTGCCCAAACATTCTCCACCACTCTCACTACTACGAAGCTGGTCCAGAGAATTAATGCTGGAGGAAAATGCACATAGACAGGAAGTGGCTTATAGCAGAGCTTCACCTTAAAAAAAGGAACGTTCTGTTCATCCACAGCGCCTAGAGGCGATTCAGTTCGCATTGTGCGCTATACAAGTATTTCATTCATTCATTCATCCTCCTCCTTCCCCACTTCTCCTTCCCCACTCCTCATTGAGAATTTTTTTTTTTTCAGGGAGCGGGTACCTATTTCTGTCAGGTACCCGCTCCCAGTTTGGCCCTCACCTCCTGGGACATGTGATATGTGTGGGACCATTGAGAGAGCACAACTTCTTTTCCGGGAAGTCACAGCAAGATGGCGGTACCAGCGACCTGTAGGTCTGGTAAAGAACTGGCCCAGGTGATGGCAACGCTGAATCCCTCGCCTGGTAAGGGTCTGTACAATAAAAATCAGCAGCTACAGTATTTGTAGCTGCTGACTTTGAACTTTTCTATAACTGACCGGAGAAGCTGCAGGAGATTAGCAATAGTAACATACCAGAAAGGTTGAAAATTGTAAAAACAGCATTTTTTATAAAATGGCAATAAATTATGATAGACGGTGCTTTAGCAATCTAAAATTTCATCCAGCTAGGGTTTAGGTCTGCTTAACCACTTCCTGACCAGCGCACGCTGATGTACGTTGGCAGAATGGCACGGGCAGGCATATTGGCGTACAGGTACGTCCATTACTATATGCCGCCCTGCCATCACGTGGGTGCCACCGCCGGTGGGCTCGCATGCCGGTCGGGACCCCCGCGAGTCCGGTCGCGGGTCCCGCGGACTCGATCGCCGTGGGGATACCCGCGATCGTCTCACAGGGAGGCTGAACGAGGAGATGCCGTTGTAAACAGCATCTCCCCATTCTGCCTAGCAACAAGTGACACTGATCTCTGCTTTCTGTGATTGGAGCAGAGATCAGTGTTCACTAACACAAAGCCCAGCCCCCCACAGTTAGTAACACACCCCTAGGACACACTTAATCCCTACACTGCCCCCCCCCCTGGTTAACCCCTTCACTGCCAGTGTAATTTACACAGGAATCACTGCATTTGTATAGCACTGATTACTGTATAAATGACAATGGTCCAAAAATGTGTCAAAAATGTCCGATGTGTCCTCCATAATGTCGCAGTCACAATAAAAAAAATCGCTGATCGCCGCCATTACTAGTAAAAAAAATTAAAAATATTAATAAAAATGCCATAAAACTATCCCCTATTTTGTAAACGCTATAACTTTGGCGCAAACCAATCAATAATCGCTTATTGCGATTTTTTTTTTACCATAAATATGTAGAAGAATACGTATCGGCCTAAACTGAGGGAAAAAAAACTTTTTTATATATATTTTTGGGGGATATTTATTATAACAAAAAGTAAAAAAATCATGCGTTTTTTTTTTTTCAAAATCGTCGCTCTATTTTTGTTTATAGCGCAAAAAATAAAAACCGCAGGGGTGATCAAATACCCCCAAAAGAAAGCTCTATTTGTGGGGAAAAAAGGACATCAATTTTGTTTGGGAGCCACGTCGCAAGACCGCGCAATTGTCAGTTAAAGCGACGTAGTGCCGAATCGCAAAAAGTGGTCTGGTCTTTGACCAGCAAAATTGTCCGGGGCTGAAAGTGGTTAATGGGTTTGTCCAATTGTGC
This sequence comes from Lithobates pipiens, assembly GCF_037356315.1. Classification (NCBI taxonomy): domain Eukaryota; kingdom Metazoa; phylum Chordata; class Amphibia; order Anura; family Ranidae; genus Lithobates; species Lithobates pipiens. Next base: position 17,620,007 of record NW_027507825.1, read on the forward strand.
GCCTTCCCAGTAGATTATTAATTACACATTTTCCATTTTGTGTTCCTGTTTTTGAGTACATAACCAGATTTAACCAACCTTTGTGTTTAGTAACCGTTGCTGATTACGTCTTGAAATATTCACACATCCGTCTTCTCCCACCACAAGTAAGCAGACTAGTGTGTGACCTATGAATGGTTTTATGAATGATATCGGTAATGAGTTTACAGCATTTAGATCTGATTGTTTTCAGTCTGTGGAAGCCTATTACACAATGTACATCTGGAAATCCCAGTGAAAGTTTAATAGTTGATTCAATGCTGGGTCATCGGCCTGAATACATTTAGGGCTCTGACATGACTTCAACTTGATTGATGAAATTGCACTTTACAGTCAGTTTTATAGAAGCTACCGCCGGGATAAATACTGATAACAGTATGACAGATCCATATAAGGAATTCTGTTTCATGTATGTATATACCGTATTTATCGGCGTATAACACACACCTTTTTCCCCCTTACAATCAGGGCAAAATCTCGGGTGCGTGTTATACGCCGATCCTCCACGATTTTGGAGCCTCTGGGCAGCTTTCAGCCGCCTATGGCCCTTCTCTGTGCTTTCGGCCCTGCTCGGCGTCCAAAAACCGCCGAGAGCGGTCGAAAGCCGACAAGAAGGGCCGAAGGCGGGCGAAAGCTGCCGAGAAGGGCCGAAAGCCGCCGAGAAGGGCCGAAAGCCTCCGAGAAGGGCCGAAGGTGGCCGAGAACTACCGAGCGCCGCCGAGATACACAGGACATCTCGGCGGCGCCATTTTTAAAAATAAAAGCTGAATATAAAACTGACAAGGCTGAAAATGACACTGACAAGGGGAAAACGATGGACAAGGCTGCAATGATAGACAGGCTGCATATGACACTGACAAGGCTTCAGATGGACACTGATAATGTTGCATTGATGGGCATTTAAATGTAAGTTTTTTTCCTTAAAATTCCCACCTAAACTTGGGGTGCGTGTTACACCCCGGTGCGTGTTATACGCCAATAAATACGGTAAATATTACAGAAAGAGCAGAGCTTCTTGAGATATAAACACTCCAATTATAGGGAAATTGTTCTGAGGCAGTCCTATTTTATTTTAAAGATTATACGCTCTTAAAAGTGTGTTTTATATATTTTTGCATTTATATGATGGCTTTATTTTACAACAAAACATATAAATATAGGATGCACCCATATCAAAGGTTTTGCAAAGCAATCTGGATTTTACAAAATGGGAACAGGACCAGAATCTGAACCCACAACCTCTGCTGCATCTGGCAGTAGCTCTTATAACTTAGCCACCTTAGATGCTGGTCAGCTTACCTGTTTGATCTCTTTGGAACAATCTTAACCACTACAACACAGGGCACTTTCACCCAGGGCCGTTTTTAAGGCAGGGCAAAAGGGGCAGCTGCCTTGGGCCCTGTCATTGTTGTGGGGCCCAAAGCAGCTTCCTCATACTTGCCAACTATCCTGGTGTAAATTCCCTCATCCTTTGAGGTTTTAGTCCTGTGCTGTGTCCCAATATCTCAGTGTGAAGTGCTGCTACTAATGCTTCCCAGCTCTGCCCTATTGTTGTATAAAGATGATTCACCTGCAGACCCTGTGTTTACATGTAAATTACCTGCATTCATATGTAAATAGGGGCAGCTGACGGCATTGATATATATATCATGCCCCCCCCCCCCCCCCCCGAGGTCATATCCACAGTAATCTCTAGCTACCAATAAACAAGCAGAAATCATGTGTTGTAACCTCTAGCAACCAGTCAGTGAGCGGTAATGATACACTGTAACCTCTGGCAACCAATTGTAATTGCTGCCTGATCTCATTCAGTAAACTGATTTTGAGTCTAACTGCTATTTATTGTATGTCTCAGAGCAGGTGGAGAGCAAAACTGCATGGGGGGGGTGGGGCAAGAAAAGTTTTGCCCGGGGTCCAAGCACTATTAAAGACGGCCCTGCTTTCGCCCCCTTCCTTCCCAGCCCAATTTTCAGCTTTCAGCACTCTCGCAATTTCAGTGACAATTGCGCGGTCGTGCTACGCTGTACCCAAATGAAATTGTTATCATTTTGTTTGTACAAATAGAGCTTTATTTTGGCGGTATTTATTCACAACTATTTTTTTGCAATATCAGCGAAAAAAATAGCGTAAATTTGGGGGAAAAAAAAATATATATTTTCTTCTTTCTATTTTAAAAGAAATCCAATAAAATCGAATTCTGTCATAAATTTAAGCCAAAATGTATTCGGCTACATGTCTTTGGTAAAAAAGATTCAGTTAAGTGTATAATAATTGGTTTGTGTGATCACAGACATATGTACGCAAATGATCACAGACATATGTGTGCAGATAATCATTGGGACATGTGATTTTAGTGGGACATATGTGGGGGACATGTGTGGGGACATTGTGTTTACACTGTGTTTTAGACTAGGTTGGTGATCAGTGAGTAAAAAGCCGTAATAAATAGCTCATACTCACTGATCACCAGCCGGCTGCAGCGATCTGCTCTCCTCTCCTCAGCGATGACTTCTGTGTGAAGAGAGGAGAGCCGATTGCCTAGCAACCGGCTGTTTTGTTTACATCGCATGACGGCTATAATTGGACACGGCTGTCATGTGATCAGGATGGCCAATCACAGAGCCCTCCTGCCGACCCAAGATGCGCCGCGTCCGGGTGACACGAGCGCATCGGGATCGCGCCGCTGCGCGAGCACGATCCCCCTACTTCTGAAGGACGTTCGGGAACATCCAGTCAGAAGTAGAAGGCCATGCCTTTGCACTTCCTGTTTGCCAGGTTATTGTGCTCTCTCTAGCCAATATCTTGCTCTTTTGTGTACCTGCAGCAGTCCTAATCTCCAGTACCACACGTTACCGATCTCTGGCTTGTTCCTCAACTACGATTCTGCTTGATTTCTGTGACGGGATATCTCCGTCAAGAAGCTGCTTCCCAAGCTCTGGAACACGAGACCAATGAATCTAGCTATTACTACCCCAAGAACTAGGCAATACTAGTTTTGGAGAAAAGCGGAATAAGGCAAACCCCCCCAGATCATATTACCCTAACACACTGTACACAGGAATATAATTAAGGAACAGCCAACAGACTATAAACATTAAGTTAATTAAACAATTAGCCACCTGGGTGACTCAGAGGTCTCATTCCAGGTCAGACTTGCCAGCATCGAGCAATACACATTACTACAAATATAAACACATCCCCACAACACTTTGCTAGCAGACAATAGGTGTGTTAATTAGCACAATTAACAATGGATGAAAGACCCTTATGAGGCACACCAGACCTACTTACAATAAACAAATTATAGCAGGAGACCCCAGTAGCAGACTGTCCAGCTACTACATTGAAGAACATGGAACAGAGGCTAATGTGACCAGCTCTTTCAGTGAACATGTATAGTTCAAACAAAGCAGGAATAGTCTTCATATATTTCTTGAGGGATATTGTTGATAAATATTATTGTCCCATTTGAAGAAATCCAAACCACCTTCTTAGCGTATATTAAGACACAGGGTAACTTACACATAAGAGGCACATGGGGAGCTGAAATAAAGGTTTTCCTTAAAAACCAGGACTCATAGTCAGCATGTGGTCCCCTTCAAAAGCCTCTGTCCTAGGTGAGTCTATCACAATCTCAACCTGCAACCAATCATTATTGATCTTTGGCTTGTTCCTCGACTATGCTTATGCTTGAACCCCCCCCCCCCCCCCCCGCAACAACTTGTTTACTGACTGTCCTTCTGCTTGATCCCTACCTGCTATATCTGCTATTGGACCCTGAATTGCTCACCTCCTGGTGGGGTGATCCTGAGGGCCATGACATGGTACCAACACACAGCAAAACCCATACTCAACATTAGGAGCTCTGGTGAATACTGGTTAGTATTTAGACACCACACATCGGATGAGCCTGTGCCATCCACCAGGTTGACCTGCTTCCCGACGATGCTGACAAGCAAAATACATTGAGGCTGCGCATCCGCCATATGTGACGTAATCTCTGTTTTTTGATCTGGTTTAAACATTAAGCTCTTTGGAACGCACACCAGCTAGGTGCAGCTTTAAATGCGAGTGGCTAATTTATTTTTAACTTTTAATAAAACAGTATCACACTATCCTGGATTATTATCTCTCTCTGGGTTTTGGTTATTGATGTTTGAGGGGATCAGCTGGTGGTAGTTTACCATATACCATTCTTAAGGTGGAACATTTAAAAAAAACAATGCGCAAGAAGGCCGGTACCCTATGAGAGCAAAGGCGCATATCATAGATGCTGTTGGTAAGCTTGCATTTTGTACAATTTGTGATGGAGTACTTATATGAGGAGTATCTGAGGCACCTTTATGACCAGGATTACAGTGATTGGAGCTTTCTTTAGCTGGATTTAGGAAAAAAATTTGGACTGTGCAATATTAATATTTATAAATAATTCACTTTTTTTCACCTTTTGATTCTCAAGTATATTTGGATTTTTTTTTTTTTATCCTTTGCTCACATGCATGGTTTATTCACTTAAAGGTGCAGCTTCACATTTTTTAGCATATTGTAATTTTTGATTGGCACCAGGGCTTACTAATATCTCTCACACTGTTTGAATGGCACCATTAACCATTTGGTAATGGCTGCCGACCATCACTTATACACCGTATTTTCCGGTGTATAAGACAACCTATTACACCCAGCCCCTCGGATGTCTGCTGGGTGTTCAGTAATACTGTATGTAACTTTGGCTACATACAGCATATACCGCTGAGCAATGTATTCAAATGAATACAGAGCCTGCTCGGCTTGGAGTAACAACCTCTGCCAATCCGAGCAGGCTACATAGAGTAGCCTATTCGGATTGGCTTTGAGAGTCAGAGAGGCACGGGCCTCTGCCAATCAAAGCTGGCTTTGTATTCATTAATAGAATACATCGCTCGCCGTGATTGGCTCCAGCAAGCAGGAAGAAGGATGCGGTGCAAGCTCCAGCAAAAAGGAAGAAATATGAAGCGTCAGAAGTCTCGGAAGGGGAGTCGTCTTATACGGTAAATACAGGCAAAAATTAGGGGGTCGTCTAATAGGCCCGGTCACCTTATACACCTGGAAATACGGTATCTGAGGCACCTTTAAGACCAGGAGCACGGTGATTGGAGATTTCTTTATTACATTTTTTTTTGGGACTGTGCAATATTTATTTATTAATTCTTATCAATAAAATTTTCAATTTTGGACTCTCAAGTATATTTGGATTGTTTTTTTATCCTCTGTTCACATGCAATCATAACATATGTGTTAGCACCTTGCTTTTCACTGGTTTGCTTTTCAGGTGGCATATTCACTTAAAAGGGATAGCTTCACATTTTTTAGCATATTGTCATTTTTGGTTGGTGCCAGGGCTTACTAATATTTCTCACACTGACCTGCTTGTTTAATTATCCAGTTGGTCAGTGGAAGCTTCTCTACTGCTATTGATAGCGGTCTCCGAGCCTGACCCCTGACCATGACAGAGCACAGCAATACCTGTTTCTTTTCAGACTGTCTGTCTCTAATTGAGTTAGTGTTCATCACATATCCAAAAACATAAGGGACATATGCCTCATTTTAGAATGCAGATCATTCCTTTATGCCTCTGGACAAACTATACATCTAGAACCAGTGGCGGCTAGTGCTCAAAATTTTTTGAAAATGCAGATTTTTTTTTTTTAAATACTGAAAAAAAAAACATCAAGTGCAGCCACTGTGCCCATCAAGTGCAGCCACTGCGCCATCAATTGCCATCACTGTGCGCATCAATTGCCACCACTGAGCCCATCAAATGCCGCCACTGTGCCCATCAAACGCCGCCATTGTGCCCCATCAAATGTAGCCACTGTGACGCCCGCCCGCCCGTTGTCTGACCGGCACTTACTCCATCTTGGTGGCAGGTCAGGCAGCGGCGAGCTGTGTCATCCGTGTGTCTCTTCTTGCTTCCTGTTAGGCGTCTAATAGCAGCGCCTATCCTTTCAGCCAGCCAATCGGGTGATACGTATCAGACCCGCGCTACCTGATTGGCAGGGAGGTGGTTCAGTGTTGATGAATATTAATTTGCTTTTCTAACTCATCTGGGTGGACTTTGAGCGCAGTGCTCTGCGTCCCGAATCAACCTTTTTGAAGCCTATTAAAGCCTATGGCTCTAATCAGGTGCTTCAAAAGAATACCACCTCAATAGGGGGGTGGCGGCGGAGGCCATGGATAGATTCATGCAATGTAGGAATCTATCCATTCTACATAGAGAGGGTGGCTGGAGAGAGGGGGCGCCGCCCGTGCGCCCTCAATGGACAGGCCGCCCCTGTCCAGAACTGTTGCTTTATAACACACATATGAGCATGTCCAAATAGAGACAGGGAAGAGGGTGCTTGCTAGTTCCTCCAGAGGCAGACTGGACCCATTATACTTCTCTCTTCTGTGCAGCATTTCTGAATAAATGCCAGAGAGCTTGCACTGGACTCCACCATATCAGTTATCCTTTGCTTATTCTTCCTCTGAGGCCTCACTCCATCTTCCATGATCTCCAGGCTTGGTCACTAGGATGCTCCGTGCCACAAGTTGGAGACAGCCTTGGGGTACTGGTTGATAGGAGGGGAGCCTAAGCACACAAGTTTTTTCACTACCAGGGCCTTCCATCACCTATGCCAAATCACCATCGCTTCCCGGCTGGCTGCTTATGCACATAGACACTAGTACTGTAGTCATTGCCAAGGGAAATATAGCCATCTCTATTCAGCTTCACTGCATGTTAGACCTATGAACTGTATCTTCTCTATCTTGTCTTTTCCCCTGGTGCGAATCATGTCCTAAGATACGCCATGCATGCACCCCTTTAGCTGCACCCTTTTAGTAACTTCAGACCAGGCAAAGATGTGTAACCAACAAGTGAAGTGGTTGAAGTGCAAATAAACCTTTATATCTTGTTGGTTGCCAAAATACATTCCTATACAGCTTGTCCTCTACATGTCCCTTGGTGCCCCTGCCCCTCTGAGGTAGTCACCTGAAATAGGTGAGAAAGTCCTTTAAGAGTCCATTAGTTAAATTAGAGATTATTAGTTAACCACTTGCTTACTGGGCACTTAAACCCCCCTCCTGCCCAGACCAATTTTCAGCTTTCAGCGCTGATGCATTTTGAATAACAATTGCGCGGTCATACAACACTGTACCCAAATGACATTTTTATCATTTTTTTCCCACAAATAGAGCTTTCTTTTGGTGGTATTTAATTACAGCTGGGAGTTTTATTTTTTGCGAAACAAACAAAAAAAGATGCAAAATAAAATAAAAAATCATGTTTAATAGTTTGTTATAAAATTTTGCAAACAGGTAATTTTTTCTGATGGGCACAGATAAGATGGCACGGATGGGTGGCACGGATGGGTACCACTGATAGATGGGACTGATGGGCACTGATAGGTGGCACTGCTGGGCACTGATGGGCGTCACTGATGGACACTGGTACATGACACTGATGGGCACGGATATGTGGCACTGAGGTGCAGCACTGTGTGTGGGAGGCATATTGTGGGCACTGATAGGTGGCACTGTGGGCACTGATGGGTGGCACTGTGGGCACTGATGGGTGGCACTTTTTGCCATATTTTAGGTGGCACTGGCAGGGGGCAGGTGAGCACTGATGAGCTGTCCCCAGCTCGCCGTGATCGGGACTAATGTCCCAATCACGGCCGCCGGTGATCGGCTCTTTTTTTTTCTCCTCGCGCTATCAGCGCGAGGAGGAAAAGTAGCCGATTACCGGCTCTGTTGCGATCACATGATCAGCTGTCATTGGCTGACAGCTGATCACGTGGTAAGGGGTCGGGATCAACCCCTTGCTCCGATCTGTGATCAGGCGAGTCTCAGACTCGCTGATCACAGGGCGCGCAGGCCGCTCGTGCACGGGACAACGTCAATAGACGTAGTCACGGCAAAGCAGGTCCAAGCTGTAGCCGTCATTCGGCTATAGCGCGGATCTCAAGAAGTTAATTAATAATTAGCATAATTCCATACACCTGGAACCCCATCTGGGTTCCCACCAAGGAGTGCTTTCAAGCAGAACGACAATTGCATCATAACTCAGCTCCTGTTCCCTTCCCATGTGTGGAGCAATCAAAGACAACTAAAGTACTACTGCCCCCTTTTAACTGTTTGCCCCAACAAAAGGTGGTCCTTCCCAAAAAAAGCCTGGGAAAACCTGACCAGCAGTGTTAGTCCTTGCTTCTCTAGACTTACCAACTCTACAGGGTAACACAAGTAAACAGTGCAATTAATGGACATTGCAATATAAGAATTTAACCAACACATATTAACTTAGAAGCAAAACTCTTAGCCCTTGTACACATGGTCGGAGATTCCGATGGAATGTGTCCTATCGGACCGTTTTGTCGGATATTTTCCGACTGTGTGTGGGCTCCATCGGACTGTTTCCGTCGGAATATCCGACGGACCAACTTTTCCAACTTGCCGGTAAAATTTTCAGTCAAAATGCTCCGATCGGACATACTCCGATCATGTGTAGCCTACTCCGACGGACTAAGTGCCACGTATGCTCAGATCAAATTCCTAGACCAAAGCTATTGGCTACTAGCCTGAACGTAGTCCCATCGTAACAAAATAACGTCATCACGTTATGTACAATCGGATTTTCCGACAACTTAGTGCGACCGTGTGTATGCAACAGCACTTCCGGACCTCTTCCGGAATGAATCCGTCGGAATTTGGTTGTTGGAATCTCCGACCGTGTGTACAAGGGCTAAGTATATTAATACTTTACTTTATAAGCACCTGCTTACACACATACAGCTTAATATTATAGAGTCATTTATTCCACACTGTATACCGTGGTTTCAGACTTGTTGGCCATCACCAGTGCAGAGTGTATTGAGAAAGTGTATTAGGGGGTGTACTCACTTTTGTTGCTAGCGGTTTAGACATTAATGGCTGTGTGTTGAGTTATTTTGAGGGGACAGGAAATTTACACTGTTATACAAGCTGTACACTCACTACTTTACATTGTAGACAAGTGTCATTTCTTCAGTGTTGTCACATGAAAAGATAGAAGAAAATATTTACAAAAAAATGTGAGGGGTGTACTCACTTTTGTGAGATACTGTATATATATATCTATATCTATATCTAAACGACGGAACACATTCTCCAATGCAAAATTTTATTTTATCTCTGAATAATCTTCATATCAAGACAATAAAGTGCAGTGCTACCGTACAGTTACGAGCAAACCATGCTCTTCATCAGTCTATGGTGAATATTGGTGGAGAATTGGGAGTCCACCTTGACACTATATTCCAGAAATAAATCGCATCGTATATATATATATATATATATATATATATATATATATATATATTATAATAAAAAGAGGGGTAGTAACTGTTACTTGTAGATAAAGTTGGATGGTGACATATATTATATGCTCTAGTTCAATGGTGACAGCATACCCAAGTCCACTGCACTGCTCCAAACCTCCAGCTCTTAACAGTCACAGACCACCCGGGTGCTGGCTCTTGTCTGTCTCCACTCCAACATATGAATATGATGAGAGTTGCACTCCGTAGCCAGGCCCTTCTTAATCCTTTATTCTAATCAATAAAGCTACTGCATACATGTGATCTCCACCAGGAAACCACACTCACTAATACGTTGGGGAATGTGGTTTCTTAATGGAGATTACATGTATGCAGCGGCTTTATTGCTATTGGAATAAAATATTAAAAGCCAACTACAGAGTGCGAATCTTCTTCTATTCTAGTCTAGTTGGTGGATTATTTGCTACTATGGTAGATGTTTAAACTGTAAAAAGAAGATAAAGTACAATATAAGGCTTTAATACATATCTTATACAGTATATAGATAATTAAATATATAAAAAAATAAAAATTTAATAAAAACTACATAATATAGATAAGAAAAAAAAACATAAAATGTGTCTGTGGATCAGTGCCATCACTGTTATGTGTAAAATTTGAATTCCAGCTATTCTATTCTGTAAAATGGGTTATTTTCAGCTAAGCGGTTAAAGTTAGCCTAGTAAACTTGTAAAAAGGAGTCTAGAGCTCCAGCTGGAAGTAAGTTTACTTGACCAAAAATGAAAACATAAATGTAAACTTCTCATCTTTAAAGAGGAAGTATACCCTGATGAGTTTACTTCCTCTTTCATCCCCTGCAAAGGTAAAGCATAATGGAGTACTATGCATCGCATCGCATTGCATAGTAGTCCATTATGTGTCACTTACCTGACACAGGAGCCAGCGAAGTCACCGCTGTCCCCTGTAGTCCGGCGCATCCATCTTCTTGGTGGGTCTCGCCGCTCCGCCGCCGTCATTTGGCGAAGCCGCAATGACGTCACTCCCGCGCATGCGCACGGGAGCCGCCACGCGCGGCATCTTTGTCGTTGGCGGTGCCGCGCTCTGTGCACCTGCGTGCCGCTGTCTAAGGCGCATGCGCCGTAGACAGCGGTGCCTGTCTTTCGCCAAATATCTCCTAAACCGTGTAGGTTTAGGAGATATTTCTTGGCCCTACAGGTAAACCTTAATCTAGGCTTACCTGTAGGTCAAAGTGGTTTGTAAGTTGGTAATATGTGTTCATATTAGTAGATGTTTGGTTATATGACATTACATGATCAGCACATTACTTCAAGTATAGAGTGTTACATGTGGGCTTGTCAATCAAGCTCCATATGACTCTCTGAGTTAGTATCCCCTTTTCTATAGCATATTGCTGAAGTTAGCAGAAATGAATGTGTGCCATACAAGGTTCTAAGTTTTGTGAGGTTTTGACGTTCGCATGTAACATATAAAGCCGCAAAAAGGTTTGGTGTGGGGGTATTGGGGCAGCTGTCCACGCTAGCCTCCTATAACCAACCCAAACCAATGAATGAAAGTTGGATTATACCAGTACTTTTTGTAACAAAAGAAAGAAAGAAAGAAAGAAAGAAAAAGAAATAAAATTGAAAAAATGTATCAATGTTTAATGAAACATTTAATGACGACGTCCTGTTAGTGACGAAACGCGTAGGGAGGAGGAGCGACGTACTGACGTCACCGCTACACGTGCTTGTCCCGGAAGTATCGGGCGTTTTTTCTAGACCAGCCGGCTCGAGTATTACATGCCATTGATTCATTGGTGCTATGTAAGTGCTCAATCTGTTTTTATTTATCTTATTAAAGTGTTTGGTTTTACAATATTGCGAGCCTTATCTTTTTATATGTTCGCTGACGTGAGGGATTGTTGCTGAGTTTGAACTACGAGAGGGTGTTCTCACCACCTTATCCGTCCAAAGACCCCTGGCTGGGGAAAATTAGCCATCTGCGATCTGTGGTTCTCTGTAATAAAGAACCATGTGTTTCTGGTAAGCGGCAGTGTTAACCGTGGTGGAGGTGTTCACAGTCTTCACTGTTTTGGATCTCCTGCCACTGTTTCTTCACTGTGGGAGCTACTATCACCATTTCATGATTTGGGACTTTTCGTATGGACTTCTCAATATAATTACGGATTATTTTGAACATCTTTATTGTTATTTGATTTGACTTTATTATGTCTACTATGGGATTGGATAACTATTAGATGTCCAACCCTCGTCCTTGTTTTCCTTTTTTTCATTATACAGGAGAAATTATTTTTTATTTATTTATATTCACACGTATTTTGCTGTAATTAGGCACGATTGGGGGTTATACTCATTTATTTTCACAGATTTAATATATTTTTTTTTTTTTTTTAGCGCAACCCACTCTTTTTCCTTTTTTGCTAATGTAGTATAACATTTGGGTTTTGCAGCTTGTTCTTTTTTGTGACCTAGGCAAGCGTGTTTTTTTCTCTTTCTATTTTTAATGAAATACAAAAAGGAAAAAAAAAAAAAAGGGAAAAGAACAACAATACATAAGACATCAATGGTGAAATATAATACACCCCAGAGTATATAGCATATGGAAATCAACTCACCCAATTACATTATTATTATTGGGTGAGTTGATTTCCATATTCTCTCTAGGTGATTATATATTCTTATTTAAAATGATGTCCTCATTATTTCTATATATCAATTGATTGATTGTTAAGGACTTGTACGCTATTTGTTACCATTTATTTAGATATCCTCCTGAAGAAGCGGTTGGTCCACGAAACTAGTAGAGGAGAATTGACAGAGAGGGATCCACCGGACACTCTGAAAAAAAACGGAATCTAACCCACTGGTTCAAATACTTCCTTGACAACAGATCTTTGTAGGTGAATGTTCTCTGCCTAAGTATTTAACTTTCAATTACATCTGACAATACTCGGGTGATTTTGAGACTTCTTTTGTCCTTTGATATCTGAAAATTGGCTCTAATACAGTTACTTCCTGGACATTTTTCAGACTCCTAGGGAACATCGAGGCTCCTCAATGGCGTTCTTATTATATTTTTTGTGTATGTTGTGATCTTCTTCACTTGTCAACAACCGATTTAACTACTGTGCTGAAAAGTATGAACCTACAGACCCAATGGTCTTTCTGTATATCTGTGCATGCTGCAATGTCCTGAAGAAGCCCAGAAGAGCGAAACATGTAGAGAAAAAATGCAGCACAAATAATATACAAACGTGGTAACATGTGGAGTTCTGTATGATTCTGCACCAGCTTTTGTATACTTGGATTTGTTATATTTTGTTTACATAAAAATGTTCCCCTTTCTGGAAATGTTTTATACACTTGTATATTCAATAAAACTATACTGATTTTATTAATTGTCTGTGACATCTGGTAGCTTCTTCCCCATACCTTTAAATATTTATTAATTGGGATGTGGTACCATTTTAATAATCTTTTGATCAAAACCTCATCTACAAAAAGTACCGGTAGAGTCCAACTTTGATTCATTGGCTTGGGTTGGTTATAGGAGGCTAGCGTGGACAGCTGCCCCAATACCCCCACGCCCAGGGGCGTACCTAGAGCATTTGGCACCCGGGGCGGATCCTATATCTGGCACCACCCCCCCCCCACCATAAAATGTAAAAACACCCACCGTGTCCCCTGCATACCTCTGCATCCTTCAATATCTTTTTGTCACTACTGTGTACCCCCCCTCTCCACAACTGCACCTCTGGACCCCTTTAAATTACACAGCACCCTACACCTCTGGACCCCTTTACATTACACAGCAGCCTGCACCTCTGGACCCCTTTACATTACACAGCTCTTGTACCACTGGACCCCTTTACATAACATAGCACCCTGAACCTCCTGACCCCTTTACATTACACAGCGCCCTGCACCTCTGGACCCCTTTACATTACACAGGACCTTGCGCCTAAGGACCTCTTTACATTACACAGCACCCTAAACCTCTGGACCCCTTTACATTACACAGGACCTTGCGCCTAAGGACCTCTTTACATTACACAGCACCCTGCACCTCTGCACCCCTTTACATTACACAGCCCCTCACAGCTCTGGACCCTCTGCATGTTACACAGATCCCCTACAGTGCAGACCCCCCTCCCTACCATACAGACCCCCATCTACAGTGTAGACCCCCCTACAGTACAGAATCCTCCCCTACAGTGCAGACCCTCCTACAGTACAGACCGCTCCACCCTATAGCGCAGACCCCCCCCCTACAGTGCAGACCCTCCTACAGTACAGACCGCTCCACCCTATAGCGCAGACCCCCCCCCCCCTACAGTGCAGACCCTCCTACAGTACAGACCCACCCCCCTACAGCGCAGACCCCCCTACAGTACAGAATCCTCACCTACAGTGCAGAATCTTCCCCTGCAGTACAGACCCCCCCCTACAGTGCAGGACCCCTTCTACAGTGCAGGACCCCCCTACAGTGCAGGACCCCCCTACAGTGCAGGACCCCTTCTACAGTGCAGGACCCCCCTACAGTGCAGGACCCCCCTACAGTGCAGGACCCCCCTACAGTGCAGGACCCACCACAGTAAAGAACCCCCCTACAGTGCAGGACCCCCCCTACAGTGCAGGACCCCCCCCTACAGTGCAGGACCCCCCCCTACAGTGCAGGACCCCCCCCCCTACAGTGCAGGACCCCCCCTACAGTGCAGGACCCACCACAGTAAAGAACCCCTAGTGTACCTGCAGCCCAAGGCAGCGGCATTGCAGGGGGGAGGTGTGAGCAGCACCCGAGTGGAGTGTCACCTGTCGGCTCAGTGATCCGGGACCCGACGCAATAATCCCCTTCTCTCTGTAGTCACGTGACTCGCATTGCGCCGTTCAGATCAGTCTCGGGCAGCGGCTGTCACTCACAGCCGAGCAGAGTGAAGCCGCCTCCCACTCCTTGTCTACACAGTGCTGTGCATGGAGGAGGGGGAGGCGGCTTCACTCTGCTCGGCTGTGAGTGACAGCTGCTGCCAGAGACTGATCAGAACGGCAGCGCGACGCGACCACAGAGAGAAGGGGAGCCGGGTCCCGGATCACTGAGCCGGCAGATGTCACTCCACTCGGGTGCTGCTCGCACCCCCCCCCCCCCCGCAATGCCGACCCACTGCCAGTGCCTCGGGCTCCTCACGGCGCTGTCTGACACTTCAGTTGCGGAGAGGGGAGGGGGGGGCGCTGGCCTGACGCCCCTGCCCACACCAAACCTTTTTGCATCTTAAAATTTGTGGATGATGGTACTGGTTAATTTGTAAAACTATATTTATTTGAGGCGATACTTGTAACTTCTTAACATATAAAGCCAACGCTTCCATATTGAAGGTCAGACAGACAGACAGACAGACAGACACACACACACACTAGGAGAGATGACACAGACATATTTACACAAAGACTTTGACAAGTTGGAACAGCTGAATTTTCCCAGAAGTCCAAGAACGTCGTTTCCTGCTTCTTTTTGGTTACACAAGACAGCATGGAGACAGAAGGCAGCAGCCATAAAGCACATATGCTTTTATAAGCTTAGTAAAGCTTTATAACTGTTTATTCTATTTCATATATTTTTACCTACACTGAACTGAACTATTGTATTTATGATGCCAACTGTGTGACAATAAACTCACACTTTGTTTTAAGTCGGTCTATCAATGCTATTCATCCAGAAACGCCCTTGAGATATAAGAATATTAGATATTATTTTTATTCTTCAGTCATCATCCTCTGGAGGTCAGGAGAACATGGGCTGTGCAATTATTGTTTTAGTTTCCTTCCGGTGTAGCTTGCACTAAGTCTATGCACGCTCCCCGGCAGCAGATACAATACACCTGCTACGCGCTTGGAACTCTTGGAATTTTTACAGAGATGAATAACAAACACCAGATGTTGCAATGTAGATGTTTAGTGCAGCAACATGTTCTACAAAGATAAACATCTGGAATACAGTTTGTTAAAAAAAAAAAACAATATTTGTTCACGCAATATGATGGACCTTTTACCCTAGAGGAAATATTGAAATAATCATCAGGTTTCAGGGTAACTCTGATTAAACCAATTCATTGGTGATCAGTGCGAAGAATGTTCCATACATTGGTGATCAGTGGGAAGAATGTTCCATACATTGGTGATCAGTGAGAAGAATGTTCCTTACATTGGTGATCAGTGAGAAGAATGTTCCTTACATTGGTGATCAGTGAGAAGAATCTTCCTTACATTGGTGATCAGTGGGAAGAATGTTCCATACATTGGTGATCAGTGGGAAGAATGTTCCTTACATTGGTGATCAGTGGGAAGAATGTTCCTTACATTGGTGATCAGTGGGAAGAATGTTCCTTACATTGGTGATCAGTGAGAAGAATGTTCCTTACATTGGTGATCAGTGGGAAGAATGTCCCTTACATTGGTGATCAGTGGGAAGAATGTTCCTTACATTGGTGATCAGTGGGAAGAATGTCCCTTACATTGGTGATCAGTGAGAAGAATGTTCCTTACATTGGTGATCAGTGAGAAGAATGTTCCTTACATTGGTGATCAGTGAGAAGAATGTTCCTTACATTGGTGATCAGTGAGAAGAATGTTCCTTACATTGGTGATCAGTGAGAAGAATGTTCCTTACATTGGTGATCAGTGAGAAGAATGTTCCTTACATTGGTGATCAGTGAGAAGAATGTCCCTTACATTGGTGATCAGTGAGAAGAATGCTCCTTACATTGGTGATCAGTGAGAAGAATGTCCCTTACATTGGTGATCAGTGAGAAGAATGCTCCTTACATTGGTGATCGGTGAGAAGAATGTTCCTTACATTGGTGATCGGTGAGAAGAATGTTCCTTACATTGGTGATCAGTGAGAAGAATGTTCCTTACATTGGTGATCAGTGAGAAGAATGTTCCTTACATTGGTGATCAGTGAGAAGAATGTTCCTTACATTGGTGATCAGTGGGAAGAATGTTCCTTACATTGGTGATCAGTGAGAAGAATGTTCCTTACATTGGTGATCAGTGAGAAGAATGTTCCTTACATTGGTGATCAGTGAGAAGAATGTTCCTTACATTGGTGATCAGTGAGAAGAATGTCCCTTACATTGGTGATCAGTGAGAAGAATGTTCCTTACATTGGTGATCAGTGAGAAGAATGTTCCTTACATTGGTGATCAGTGAGAAGAATGTTCCTTACATTGGTGATCAGTGAGAAGAATATTTTTATTCCTGACATTGGGACGAGTGAGGGGAAGATAGCTTTTTTTTCTAAAATGTAGGTGGAGGCAAGAACACTTCACACAATTTCCCCAGAAATTGTAGCTTTTCTAGTTATTAATACTAATACTAAAACAATAAATGCTCAAACTTGAACAAAAAAAATACATTAATAATAATATTAACCACTTGACCACCGGGCACTTAAACCCCCTTCCTAACCAGACCAATTTTCAGCTTTCGGTGCTCTCACAATTTGAATGACAATTACTCAGTCATGCAACGCTCTACCCAAATGAAATTTTTGTCCTTTTTTTGTATTGGCAGAGTATTGCACAGTGTTGCAGAGTATTGGCAGAGTATTGCACAGTGTTGCAGAGTTTTGCAGGGTGTTGCAGAGTATTGGCAGAGTATTGCACAGTGTTGCAGAGTATTGGCAGAGTATTGCACAGTGTTGCAGAGTATTTCACAGTATGGGCAGAGTACTGCAGATTATTGGCACTGAGCAGCGTTGTGGGCACTACACATCCAGCCCCCAGCGCTGCTGCCATCTCTCCCCCTCTACCGATTGGTACCGAGAGGGGAGGGAGGAACCAACGTCATGACGTGACATTGGTTTGTTTACAAGGGATCGCTCCATCAGCGGCTGTTTACCGTGATCCGCGATGCCTCAGGTCCTCTGGACCTGGCGGTCATGGATGTTCCTGGGTGCGGGCCCCAGGGGGCACGCAGGAGCAAGATTCTGGATGCCCCCCCAGAATAAGCCGACCGTGCCCGTTCGGCATGTGGTTAATAATAATAATTTATTTTGTGTTCATTATTTATTATTATTTTAGTTTTTTAAGGGGTAAGGGTTAAAATTAAGGGTTAATTATTTAGTTATTGTTACTTAGTATTCATTTTTTTATTTTTATTTTTTATTTATGATTTTGATTTATTTGTGCATTTATTTTACATTTATTCAAATATTAGTATTTGTATAATAAAGAAAATAATATAAAAAATAAAGAAAATAATAATAATAAATAATCCTAACCCTAACCTAAACTGAAACGTGAACCCCTTACCCTAACAAAAAAACATTATAATAAATGAATAATAAGGCTCCATGCACACTGAAGCTCAAAAAAGCTTTTTCTGGACGACAGATTGCTGGCAGAAAACGCTGGTTGAAAAACATGCTTTTAACAGCATTTTATACTAGCGTTTATGAGCGTTTTTAAAGCATTAGCGTTAATGGGCGTTTTTTATAAAAATACACAGAGGACACTCCAAAAATCCCACAATGCATTGAAAAATAGAATGCCGAACACTAATTAACGCATGTTTATGAGCATTTATGAGCATTTATCAGCGTTTGCCGTTTTTTGGCGGTGAAAAAAGGGCACTTTGAACGTGAATTTCTGGCATTCCGAAAAAAGCCCATATACTCCACTGCTCATTAAAGCTAAAAAACGTCCATGTGGACACATAGGCTAACATAGAGTGGAGTTTATGGGCTTTTAAAAAAAATGCCCAAACTCCAAATAAACTGCAGTTTATGAGCTCCAGTGTGCATGGAGCCTAAGAATAAAAGAAGAAATAAAAGCTAATGGAAAAGCTAAAAAAAGCCTTACAACAAATGATGCAACAGATAATAGTTTTCTCTATTGGCTAATAAAAAAGCGCCAAAGCCAAAAAACTCTGCGTACAAATGCAGAGTCGCGCATTAAAAACGCCCCAAAATTGCGCATTAAAATGCGTAAAAAAAAACACACCGGAAAAAAAAGCACTCAAAGACGCTACGCTCAGGTGTGAATGCAGCCTCTGAATGCAAGCTGCTGTACTTTCAGATACAACAGCTCCACTATACCCTATGTATCATTTCCTCCTATATGAATCTTCCATTAAAGTTTGGAGTTAATAACACAGTGGGTTATGAATTATAGATGAGATAATGTATCCACTGGTGGCAACAATCTTACAGGTCACCAATTAGGCTCTTATGCCGCGTACACACGATCGGAATTCTCGTCTGAAAAAGCTCTGATGGTTTTCCCGACGGAATTCGGCTCAAGCTGTCTTGCCTACACACGTTCACATCAAACTCCGATAGTTTAGAATGCGGTGACGTACAACGCGTACGAAGGGACTAGAAAAAGGAAGTTCAATAGTCAGTAGCCAATAGCTTCCGTCTCGTAGTTGAATCTGAGCATGCGTGATTTTTTGGCGTGTCGGAATTGCATACACACGATCAGAATAACCGATAGAAAGTTTTTCCGTCGGGAAAATTGAGAACATACTATCAATTTTTAGCTGGTGGAAATTCGGACAGCTAAATTCCGATGGAGCATACACATGGTCCCATTTTCCGATGAAAAGCTCTCATCGGTCTTTTGCTGGCCGGAATTCCGATCGTGTGTACGCGGCATTAGTGAAAATGGCAACAGAGCTAATGTTTCCGATACCAGCACCTTTAACCACTTTCCGACCATATAACTTACATATACAATGGCAAAGTGGCACTGCTGCACCGCATCACATACCTAGTACCCAGTACCGGCATGAGTGCTGCCGGCACTGGGGAGCTACAGATCATTGAGGGAACCATGAATGCCAACATGTACTGTGACATACTGAAGCAGGAGCATGATCCCCTCAGTTCAGAGACTGGGCCGCAGGGCAGTATTCCAACATGATAACCACCCCAAACACACCTCCAAGACCACCACTGCCTTGATAAAGAAGCTGAGGGTAAAGGTGATGGACTGGCCAAGCATGTCTCCAGACCTAAACCCTATTGAGCATCTGTTAGCCCTTGTACACACGGTCGGAGAATCCGTCGGAATGCGTCTTATCGGACAGCGTCGTCAGATAATCCGACTGTGTGTGGTATGCATCGGACTGATTCCGTCCGAATCTCCGTCCGATCCAAATTTCCAACATGTTGGAAATATTTCCCGACCAACTGGGCTGGATGGACCTAATCCGATCATGTGTAGAGCATTTTGATCGGACCAAGTGCCACGCATGCTCAGATCAAATTCCTACATCAAAGCTATTGGCTACTAGCCTGAATGTAGTCCCATCGTAACGAAATTACGTCATCACGTTCTGAAAGATCGGATTTTTCGCCAACTTGGCCCGACCGTGTGTATGCAACAGTTTCGGACACAATCCGTCGGACTAAATCCGACAGGCAAAATCCGACGGATTTGGTTGGCAAAATCTCCGACCGTGTGTACGTGGGCTGGGACATCCTCAAATGGAAGGTGGAGGAGCGCAAGGTCTCCAACATCCACCAGCCCCATGATGTCGTCATGGAGGAGGGGAAGAGGACTCCAGTGGTGACCTGTGAAGCTCTGGTGACCTCCATGCCCAAGAGGGTGAAGGCAGTGCTGGAAAATAATGGTGACCACACAAAATACTGACACTTTGGGCCCAATTTTCACATTTTCACTTGGGGGTGTACTGACTTTTGTTGCCAGCGGTTTAGACATTAATGGCTGTGTCTTGAGTTATTTTGAGGGGACAGGAAATTTACACTGTTATACAAGCTGTACACTCACTACTTTACATTGTAGACAAGTGTCATTTCTTCAGTGTTGTCACATGAAAATGTATAATAAAATAATTACAAAAATGTGAGGGGTGTACTCACTTTTGTGAGATACTGTATATACACATATATATGTGACTGCTGTACCATGTACGTGTATGAGAAAGTATCCTGTTCTCTTTGTATTGCTGCCTTTGTGTGAAATCCCTGATGTTCCTACCAGTCCCTCTGCTTTCCTACTAACAACTAACCATAGGAGGCATGAGAGCGCAGTGTAACAATTTTCTAGCCAGCTCTCCTCCAATCATCAGTCTTCTACTGGCACGCCCTGCACAGCCATTCACTGCGAAGTTTAGTGAGCTCTTGTTTCTCTGCCCCCAGCTCTCTGTTCTTAGCTGCATAAGAACCTTAAGCCCCGTACACACGAGCGGACTTTTCGACATCCAAACTCCGACGGACTGAGTCCGTCAGACTATCCGATCGTGTGTGGGCTGCAACGGACTTTAGCTCCGCTAAAGTCTGACGGACTTTAGAAATGAAGCATGCTTCAAATTTTCCCGACGGAACTCCGCCGGACCCGGTCCCCTTCGAAAAATTCGCTCGTGTGTGTGCTACTCCGACGGACTAAAACCTACGCTAGGGCAGCTATTGGCTACTGTCTATGAACTTCCTACGTCGAATCCAGTCGTACGTCATCACGTTCGACTCCGTCGGAGTTTGGTGTGATGGTGTGTGGTCAAGTCCGTTCGGTCGAAAAGTCCGCCAGAACTCCGTCGGAACTCCATCTGAACTCGGGCGGAACTCCATATGAACTCCGGCGGAACTCCTTTGGAGGTCTGTCAGACTTAATCCCTCTCGTGTGTACGGGGCTTTAGAGGGAATATAATCACTTACAAAACAGGGGCTAAAACAAGGTATTTTTAATGTTTTATTTATTTATTTAGGTTATATCTATACACAAATGTTTTGTGCCTTTCATTTCTATTTTAATCTGAATGGGGTGTTTCACAAGGTGAAGCTTTACATATACTGTACAATGCTGCAAAAATGTCAATTCCCCTCCATTGTGGATTTAGCTCTCCCCCAACCATATTACAGTGAAAGCATGGAGTACAATTAGCCCTTGTACACACGGTCGGAGATTCCGATGGAATGTGTCCGATCGGAGCGTTTTGTCGGATATTCCGACTGTGGGTGGTCTGCATCAGACTGTTTCCGTCGGAATATCCGTCAAACCAAATTTTCCAACTCGCCGGAAATATTTTCCGACAAAATGCTCCGATAGGACATACTCCGATCATGTGTAGAGAATTCCGATCGGACAAAGTGCCACGCATGCTCAGATCAAATTCCTACACCAAAGCTATTGGCTACTAGCCTGAACGTAGTCCCATCGTAACGAAATAACGTCATCACGTCGGATTTTCAGACAACTTCGTCCGACCGTGTGTATGCAACCGTTTCGGACAAAATCCGACGGATTTGGTAGTCGGAATCTCCGACCATGTGTAAAAGGGCCAAGAGTGTAATCAAGCAACTGATCAGCAGATTGCACAGCTAAAGACTGCAGAACCAGTGCCCATCAATGATGCAGGCGAAGTGTTCTTTCACATAATAAATTGTTCCTGTAGAGAGGTCAGCAGAAATACACCGGATTTGATTGATACATTTTAATTGCGAGGAAGATCAAGGAAACCGTCAGCTTTAACTCTAACAAAGTGGTGTCACCTTCCTGGCTGTGGTGTCAGGTGTTCTGTCGAGAAGTGCCCCTCCCCATCGCATAGTGCCCGACCTGAAGGGCGCATGCGCCATATGTAATTTTAATTCTTCATTTTAACATCAGCTGTTTTTTTGTTTTTTTTGCTGCACTGGCCATCTAATTCTACCCACAATCCGCCCACAACGTGTAGAAAACCGCCCCCCTCATGGACACGAACTCGCCACGGGAGCACGCCGGAGCGCGGGGCACAATCCGACAGAAAATAAAGATTCTGTCGGCTATTGTGCGCCTGCGTCGTCTTGCTGATGCGTTGTTCATGCGCCCTTCAGGCCGGGCACTTCGACAGAACACCGGCAGAAGTGTATAATATTAAATAAAGCTAAATAATAAAATAGATAAGTAAAATAGCTTGCAGATTTGAATTTTAGCTGTGTATTCAGCTTTTTTTTCCATGCAGTTTTAGCTTTAGAAGTTTTAACTTCTTGTGTTATTCAATGCTTCTCACTTTCAGAACTTTGCTGGAACAAGACTAAATGAATCTGAATTTTTGCCACTCGGAAAACACAAAACACACTGTGCAGCAAGCATTAATGGGGTGCATTAATGGGGTGCTCCCCCGCCATCAAATTCACCGAATAACGTAATTCATAATGATAAAGTTGCAAAAAAATAAATAAAGTTGGAACTCCTAATCTGCCTGTTTTTTTTTTTTTTTTTTTTTATGGCCTAGCGGTATGGAAAGGGTTAAGGTCAGACAGTATTTTCCAAAGGAAAGGCACTTTCCACATTTTTTTTAGCACAGGATTCTTTTAAAATCTATATAAATAGTAAATTCTTGAACATCTGGATGTAACAGGATATAGCATTCATTGCCTCTGTAAATTTTTATTTTATTTTTTTTATATTTTTTTACGCCGTCTGGTTTTAATCAGTCCATTGTGGAAACCTGTACCATGTTGTATTGTATTTAGATGATATTATCCAGCCTCAGCCTGCTACATTTTAGAATTGGTTATCTAATATATAGGTTTCCTGGAAAGTATCACATTTTTTCCATTCTTTCACCTAAAGGGCCCCTCAGAATAAAAAAATAAAAAAACAAAGAAAAAAAAAAACATAATATAACATATTATGAAATAATATGATGTAAAATAATATTAAAAAAAAAAAAAAAGTTTTGTAATGCCGCGTACGCACAATCGGAAATTCGGCCAGCAAAAGACCGATGAGAGCTTTTGGTCGGAAAATGTGATCGGGTGTATGTTCCATCGGACTTTTGCTTGAGATGAAGAGCAGGTTCTCAATTTTTCGGTCGGAAAAAGTTCCTATCCAAAAATCCGTTCGCGTGTATGCAATTTCCGACGCGCAAAAACTCACGCATGCTCAGATTCAACTACGAGATGGAAGCCATTGGCTACTGGCTATTGAACTTCCTTTTTTTTTATAGGCCCGTCGTCCGTGTTGTACGTCCCCGCATTCTTGACAGTTGGAATTTCGTGTGACTGTGTGTACGCAAGACGGCTTGAGCGAAATCCTGACGGAATTCCGTCGGGAAAACCCATCAGAGCTTTTTTTAACCAAAATTCCAATCGTGTGTACGCAGCACTAGAGTTTCAGGTGTCCTTTCTAAATGACCAAGCCATTTTTTGTAATACGGCACTGCATTACTTTAACTGATAATTATGTCATTCAACACTGTACATAAATTAAGTGTATGTCCTTTTTTTTCCAACAAATAGAGCTTTCGTTTGGTGCATTTTTTATTTTATTTTTTTGCGCCATAAACAAAAAAAATGTAAATAAAAAACAACAATTTTGAAATATAAAATTGTAAAAATTGAAAATAAAAAAAAACATATTTGGTACTTTCTGCTATAAAACATATCCAATAATAATAAAAAAAAAATGTATATGTATGTATATATATATATATATATATATATATATATATATATATATATATATATATATATATATATTTTTTTTTAATGTATTTAGGCCACTGTGTATTCTGCTACATATTTTTAGTAGGAAAAAAAATCCCAATAAGCGTATATTGGTTGGTTTGCACAAAAGTTGAAGCGTTTGTATTCTATTGATAGAAGCTCACATTAGATAAAACTCCTCTGGGTGGCAGTTAGATGATAAGTCGTGATATGGCTCAAAAGGGTGAAAGTCCCAGGTCGCCCCCCAAAAGAAAACACCAGATTAGGGGGATATCATACAAGTGGAGACTCCCTAGGTGGAGAGCCTTCAAAATGCCCCACCTGATTTGAGTCGCCTTGCTAAAAAGAACAAAAAAACAAAAACAGAAGAACTGAGCAAGTCACTATATTAATTATATGAAAAATGGGATTTGAACTCCCTGAACACAGCCAAGGACCTCATGCTCTTACTGCCAGTGACCATAGAAGATAGAAGACCATACTCAGAGATAGACCATAGAAGATAGAAGACCATACTCAGAGATAGACCATAGAAGACCATACTCAGAGATAGACCATAGAAGACCATACTCAGAGATAGAAGATAGAAGATAGAAGACCATACTCAGAGATAGAAGATAGAAGATAGAAGACCATACTCAGAGATAGACCATAGAAGACCATACTCAGAGATAGACCATAGAAGATAGAATACCATACTCAGAGATAGACAATAGAAGACAGAAGACCATACTCAGAGATATCTGAAAGGATCAGCCAGGGGTACTAGTGACTGAAGCTTTAAGAGTCTACAGGGGGTCCTGTCCTCCCCATAGGGAAGTGAATAGTACAACTCACCATAACACAGCAATATAGACCTATTTGAAGATCCTAGGTCCCTTTGAAAGCTCCCAAATGGTTACACAGACCTCAAATCTAGACCTGACATTGGTTCTATACCTTAAAATATATTTGGTTGGAGTTGGTTGGGTTTTGGGGCTTCAACCTGGGCTACTACAGCTGGCCAAACACATCCATCTTGACTGTTTCAACTTTATTAGTTTTATCAGCATTGATGTAGCACAACGGCCACTGTAACTGGATACAAATTAAAGTGTTACTAAACCCGGGAGCCTGCATTCACTATATCTGGTCTCCCACAGTACACAGAACATGGAAATGCAATAGTGTTAGTCAATATAAACAGCTAAATACCTTTTCTCATCAGCAGTTAGAGCATTCTTGTGACTTCTATCAGTGACTGGTTAAAGCTTGTAGAAGGAGCTTTCATCATCTTCCAGTGACTGTCCTATGAGGCTGCAGGACCAATGACCTCCTGTCTAGACAGTGCTGATTGGCCCTGTGCTGATCACATGCACCCTCCCAAGAAAGAAACAAAACCCCTCTAGCAATGTACACCAAACTGAGCGTGTGCAGAGTGCCCCCAAGGCTCTGCTCTGTCAGTAGATGAATTGGGAACTGTGGAAGAAGGGGAGGATCAGAGAAGACACGATCAAACAGCCTTTTTACATAATGTAGAGGATTAACCCCTTAGGTTCCACACTGAGTACAACAAGCATGCTGTTCTGGGTTTAGTATCACTTTAAATAGATTTCTATGTGGTAATTTGTGAAGAATGGAAAACGAGAAGTTCAGGTCACTATGAAACAGACTCCAAAAGCAATTTAACAAGACATCTAACCTTTCTGCACTTTATCTCGCACCAAAAAAAGAAAGTTTGGGCTGGAGCTCTTTAGTCAAAAGAGATGAATTCATCTTATAAAACAATCAACTCCCTTGAAGTGGATATGTAGGACACACGGGCCTCCAATGTTTATTCTAAATGACAAATATTCTCATTCCTTCCAGAACCTAAAAGCGAGCACATGTTTTTTGGCTCGGCTGGGTGAGGGATATTTAAACACAATTCTGGCATCCCGAGCCATTTATGTAATTATTTACTAATATTCAAATAAAATTGTCCTGTTTACCAGATGGAAGCTAAACGTAATAAAGAAAATATATTAACCGACAACAGTCAGATGGCCATAAAAGGACAAATAATGGATTCAGATATCTGTACAGTCATAGAGACATTTGGATTAGCTTCTGGGACACATTGGATGCCTTTAGCTGCCGTTGGGCTTTGCTGGGCTTCTGGTGTCTCCCCGTGCCTTTAAAGGAGCAATAGGCTACCTTCAGGTATAGCTACAGTCAATGTATCCATTACCATATATGCTCCAACAGAGATTACTAGGGGTTCCTCAAACTGTGGCTGATTGACCTTTCATTTGATGGTGCTTACATACTGTAGTTCCAGAGCCGCTCACCAGGGAATGCAAGGAGCATTTTTCCCATTGATCACCAATAAAGGAACATTCTTCTCACTGATCACCAATGTAAGGAACATTCTTCTCACTGATCACCAATGTAAGGAACATTCTTCCCACTGATCACCAATGTAAGGATCATTCTTCTCACTGATCACCAATGTAAGGAACATTCTTCTCACTGATCACCAATGTAAGGATCATTCTTCTCACTGATCACCAATGTAAGGAACGTTCTTCTCACTGATCACCAATGTAATGAACGTTCTTCTCACCGATCACCAATGTAAGGGACGTTCTTCTCACCGATCACCAATATAAGGAACATTCTTCTCACTGATCACCAATGTAAGGAACATTCTTCCCACTCATCACCAATGTAAGGAACATTCTTCCCACTGATCACCAATGTAAGGAACATTCTTCCCACTGATCACCAATGTAAGGGGCATTCTTCCCACTGATCACCAATGTAAGGAACATTCTTCTCACTGATCACCAATGTAAGGAACATTCTTCTCACTGATCACCAATGTAAGGGACATTCTTCTCACTAATCACCAATGTAAGGAACATTCTTCCCACTGATCACCAATGTAAGGAACATTCTTCTCACTGATCACCAATGTAAGGAACATTCTTCTCACTGATCACCAATGTAAGGGACATTCTTCCCACTGATCACCAATGTAAGGAACATTCTTCTCACTGATCACCAATGTAAGGAACATTCTTCTCACTGATCACCAATGTAAGGATCATTCTTCTCACTGATCACCAATGTAAGGAACGTTCTTCTCACTGATCACCAATGTAAGGAACATTCTTCTTACTGACCACCAATGTAAGAGCATTCCTTCCATACCCACCAATGTAAAGGGCATTTTTCCCACTGATCTCCAATGCATTTATAGGTTTTAACAGGGTTTATTTGGGTTCCTCTGGGGTAAAATGATGGAGAAATGATTGCTTAAAGCAGGGGTTCCCAACCTTTTAAAGAGCGAGGGCCACTTAAGCGACTTAGTAACCAGTCGCGGGCCATAATGAATGGAGCGGGCAGATGACAAGTCCTTGTCCACCCTGCATATGCAGAGCAGACACGGACATGGCTCGCTCTACTCTATGGGCCTTCTGATCTGCTCTGCCATAATGGAATGGGTGGATCCCCCCCTTCTGCTTTTTTTTTTAGTGTACCGGATTGGAGGTAGGTGGGTGTATACAGCCACAAGTCCATTTACATCTGTGGCTTAATAGAGGTGAATGGAGGGTCCAATCACGCCAAAGGGGCCTAATGCTGCTTTCACACTGACACGCTCTGGTTTACCTGTACTGCAAGTGCAGTGCAGTACACCTGTGGCTTTCCTGTGGATTAGCTGCACTTTGCCTAAGGGCTCTTTCACACGACCAATCCGTTCAGGTCCACCTGTCAGTTTTTTTAGGCGGACCTGAACAGATGCTATGGAGCGTCGGATGTCAGCAGTGACACGTCCGCTGACATCCGACCCGCTCCGATCTGAAAAAGTTTGACGGAGGAAAAACCTACTTTTCCATCCGTCTGCCGGTCGGATCGGGTGACGACGGTCTCTACGGTGGCGCCCATGTAATGCATTTGTGTGATGGCAAAGAGGGTGGGTTTTAAAGAGGAAGTAAACCCTGATGAGTTTACTTCCTCTTTTTTTCCCTGCAAAGGTAAAGCATAATGGACTACTGTGCATCCCATAGTAGCCCATTATGTGTCACTTACCTGACACAGGAGCCAGCGAAGTCGCCGCTGTCCCCTGTAGTCCGCCGCATCCATCTTGCTGGTGGCGTCTCGCAGCTCCGCCGCTGTCATTCGGCGAAGCCGCGATTACGTCACTCCCGCGCATGCGCACGGGAATCGACAAATGCGGCAGCTCCATTCTTGGAACTGCCGCGTTCAGTGCGCCTGCGCGCCGCTGTCTACGGCGCATGCGCCGTAGACAGCGGTGCCTGTTTTCGGGCAAATATATCTCCTAAACCATATAGGTTTAGGAGATATTGCTTGGACCTACAGGTAAGCCTTAATCTAGGCTTACCTGTAGGTCAAAGTGGTTTGTAAGGGTTTACAACCACTTTAATGTTCACATACCACACTAATGTTTCCATGGGTGGCAGAGCTTTCTGTGCGAAGAGCGTGCTCACTGTGCGCTCCCAGCACAGTGACAGAGCGGTCAAAGACAACTCTCGGTCCATGCTAATGATCAGCATGCTAATGATCAGGAGTTGGTGGGATTGGCTCCCAAACATGTGAACACTGTAACAGCCAATCACAATAATCACATAACTGACTTTCAGGGGTTGGGCTTGGCCTCTTAGTTCCAGTGAAGGGAACTCTTAAGGCGTCAGTAGACCAAAGACATTTTGGTTCATGCTCCCAACTTTGTGGGAACAATTTGGGGATGGCCCCTTCCTGTTCCAACATGACTGCGCACCATTGCACAAAGCAAGGTCCATAAAGATATGGATGAGCGAGTTTGGGGAGTCCTGTCCTCAACCTGATAGAACATCTTTGGGATGAATTAGAGCAGAGACTGCGAGACAGGACTTCTCATTCACATCAGTGCCTGACATTACAAATGAGCTTCTGGAAGAATGGTCAAACATTCCCATAGACACTCCTAAACCTTGTGGACGGCCTTCCCAGAAGAGTTGAAGCTGTTATAGCTGCAAAGCAGTGGTGTACCTAGGGTATGGCAGCCATGGCAAGTGCCATGGGCGCCATGGGGGGGGGGGGGGGGACGGCACCCCCCCCATGGCGCCGGCCCTGGTGCTGTGACCTGGAGGGAAGGAAAACATAGAGGCTGGAGACCAGGCATCAGTAGGGAGAAGGGAAAGCATTGGAACCCCCCCGCCCCCAACCAGCAGCAGCAGGTACTATTACAGCAGCACAATCTTGATCTTTATGTGTGCTGACGTTACTGCATTTATGGGGGCTGGCGTTACCGCATTCACGGGGGCTGGCGTTACCGCATTCACGGGGGCTGGCGTTACCGCATTCACGGGGGCTGGCGTTACCGCATTCACGGGGTAACAGGAATTGTAATTTTGTTAACTGTTTTTTTTTTGTTAAAGGTCATCTGAAAGATGGGTTTCAAATGTTTTGACAGGGGCGCAGTTTTAGTTCTTGCCATGGGCGCCATTTTCACTAGATACACCTCTGCTGCAACGGGTGGACCAACTCAATACTGAACCCTACGGGCTAAGACTGGGATACCATTAAAGTTCATGTGCGTGTAAAGGCAGTCCCAATACTTTTGGTGATATAGTGCATGTCTTTTACATCTGCCTGGAGTCGATATGAATTTTCTTCTTGATGACAGACAGGCTCCTATAACAAATGTCTCCTAGAAGCCTAACAAATGGATCCTTTTCCCAGGTGGGAAGAAGATATCAGTGAAAGTAGCTGAAATCCAACTATCCTCCAGGCTCTTATGTAATTAATTATCCCAATTACAACATTCTAATATCAAACCCCAGAGTAGATAGCATTAGGCCTCTACTGCTAATGCATCGTGGTTTCACTAGCGCTAATGACTAAACCCAGATGTTGTGTGAAACCGAACATTACGTATTAGCCCCCAAGCACTGGGTGGTCATCATGGCTTACCATAAGAGGTACCACGTGGTACAATCTATAGTCAACTGTGGTCAGAAAACCCCCCCCCAGTGAGATCTCTGTAAAGAGATTACAGCATTAATAATGCATAAACTGTTCGCACAGACCAATGTGCTAATTAGATTGGGTTGTTCTAATGTAATTGTTTCCTGTTCTGGCACTAATCTGCAATCTGCAAATGTGGACCTGTTCTGTTCTCACATACGTAGGTGGCAGCAGTCTTTGTTCAGTTATCTGCTCTATAAAACACTTCTTGAGGTGGTGTGATAACATTTGCTAGTAGTTGTCTATCCAGGGCTTTTTTTCTGCGGGAAAGTGGGAGAACACAGTTCCACCACCTCCAGTACTGAATATATGTAATAGCAAGGGGTGTGGGGTGTGCTGGAGGGTCGATCGATGCCGTTTTTGTGTGAGGGTCTAATGTTGCCGGTGGGGAATGTATTGTTGCTTGGGGGTCTTATGTTGCTGGTAGGGATATATTGTTGAGGGAGAGGTCGATTGTTGCTGACTGCTGGAGGGTCTATTGATGCTGGCTGCTGGGGGGGGGGGGGGTGGCTAATGTTGCTGGGGTGGATCTTTTGTTGCTGGGTGTGGTATTTTGTTGTGGGAGGTCCACTGTTGCTGGAGTGGGGTCTATTGTTGTGGGGGGGGGGGTCTATTATTGCTGGGGGGATGTATTGTTGCTACTGTTGCTGGGATTGAGTCAATTTTAGCTGGCGGAGTCTATTGTTGTGCGGAGGATCTATTGTTGCTGAGGGGGCTCTATTGTTGCTGGATGCAATAGACCTAGTTTACTGCTTTTTTTGTTGTCATTAACAAATTCAATGCAAATTATTTAGCACCGCAAAATTATACTGGGAGGTGGGTAGGGGGTGGAACGAAGAAACAAAGCTCAGAGGTTGGTAGGGGGAGGAGACAAGGGTGTCTTGAAAGAGGGGAGTTCCTGCCCCTATTCTATGAGGAAAAAAAGCCCTGTGTCTATCCATGTGCAAATAACCTGTACAAGTGGCTGACTTAAAATGTTTGTACACGAAAAAAAAAAAAAAAAAGGAAGTGAGCTCCTGTTCCCTTATAGCAGGTTAAACACCACAATGCTGTCTAATCTGCCCCTCTGTAATCTGTAAAAAAAAAAAAACTGTCTGATCCTGCCAGTACCTGTGTCCCCTCTGTGTGCTGACCACAATAATCATGGCTGCTGAGCCCTCACTACAGTGGTCTGCTTCCGTCATCCGCATCCGAAGCCTTGCTCTCTCCCCCTCCCTGCCCGTCAGTGTGTGTGTGTGTGTGTGTGTGTGTCACTGCCAGCCCCTAATGCCACGTACACATGATCCGACCAGAGTCCGCCGGACAATTAGATCGTGTGTGGGCTCCAGCGAACTTTTTTCTTCCCAAAAGTCCGGCGGACCTAGAAATACATTTTTTTTTTTCTTTCTTTTTTATTTGTTGGACTTAGAAATAAGACTGGCTTCAAATTTGTCTGCCGGACTCGGCTTTTAGCAGACAATCCGTTCGTCTGTGTGCTAGTCCGACGGACTAAAACTGACGCTAGGGCAGCTATTGGCTACTGACTATGAACTTCCTTATTCTACATCATCACGTTCGAATCCGTCTGACTTTTGGAGTGATCTTGTGTCGCCAAGTCCGTTCGTTTAAAAGTCCAGTGGACCTCCGCTGCAAAGTCCATCGGTCACAATTATAAGTAAACGGCACTCCATTCACCATAGAGTCTTTCACTTATGTGAATTAAAGTCCATTGTAGAAAATTTCATAGTAGAAAAAATTCTTTAAAGCGGAGGTCCACCCTAAAGTGGACCTTCCGCTCATCGGAACCCTCCCCCCCTCCGGCGCCACAATTGGCACCTTTCAGGGGGGAGGGGGGTGCAGGTACCTGTACAGTACAGGTATCTGCACCCACTTCCAGGATAGCTCTCTGCGGAAAGGGGTGTAGATTACACCCCTTTCCGAAAGTCCCCCGCTGCCTGCTGGGAAACGCACAGATCCCAGAGGCAGCGGGTCCATCCTTATTGCGCAGCGCGACTCGCGCATGCGCAGTAGGGAACCAGGAAATGAAGCCGAAAGGCTCCACTTCCTGATTCCCATACCCAAGATGGCGGCGGCAGCACCCGAGAGACGATCGAGAGATCGGCTTCGGGTGCCGACATCGCGGGTGCGCTGGACAGGTAAGTGTCACTATTTTAAAAGTCAGCAGCTGCAGTATTTGTAGCTGCTGGCTTTAAAAAAAAAAAAAAAAAAAAAAAAAACGCGGAGTCCCGGCGGACTCCCGCTTTAAGTTGGAAATAAATCGCTCAGCTTCAAATGGATGCACCACAGTGATTCCACACAAGTATCAAAAATGGGTTAGGGTTAGGGGGTTAGGGTTAGGGTTTCCCCTAGAAGAACAAGGTAAGGACTCAGGGATAGGGTTAGGGGGTTAGGGTTTCCCCTAGAAGAACAAGGTTAGGACTCAGGGATTTAAATAGGGACCTCCCCAAAGGTCAAAGGTCAGGAGGTGTGTCCCCAGAGGTCAAAGGTCAAGTGTCAGGCTGACCCACCCCCAGCAAAGTGTTCCGCCTACCCCAACTAAGTCGGGGCTTGAACAAGTCGGGGCTTGAACAAGTCGGGGCTTGAACAAGTCGGGGCTTGAACAAGTCGGGGTAAGTGCTTCCCGGTGCCTTTAAGGAGGTGCGGGCTCCTTCCGGTTACACCTGCCCTTAACCTATCCATTGATATATGTGCTCCTACTATGAATGCTCTGCAAATGTTCGAGTTAGGACCGCAGTATATACAGAGGTCTCTGGATGTGAGCACTGCGGCTTAGTCATTTATTTGCAAATGTGTGCAAACAAAAACCCTCTGTTTTCATCTGTTTTTAATGCAAACTGTTAGACAGGGACAATTTGGCTGGTAAGTGTGCTGGGAAGTATTTTGTTTGTTTGAGAAGAAGAATTGGAGCCACGTGGAAAGACACACACAGATGTTACATATTATCTCCGATGTTGTGGCACGCTGCTGCCCCGTCCCCTGCTGCGTCCTCCATGGTAGCCGCATGCATAATGCAGACCGTGTGATTATTTCCTGACCTCATCCCAAAGCCCTCCAGGAACAGTCTGGCTTCCTCGTCTCTGGCTGTATTCCAGTTAATACCGTGATGTTTGAAACAATGCAGAAAAAGTGCTAAAAGGACCAAACTGCAATTTATTGTTAGACTAGGTATACATAACAGGAAACGTTACAATCGTGTCTTCCTGTACCTTTATTGCCTTCGTCATCCCTTCTGTTGAATGACCTTAAAGTGGTGTTGCCACCAAATATAAAAAAAATAAAATAGCTTAAAAAAAAGAAAAAAAAAAAAAAGAAAAAAAAAAATTGGAAAAAAATATTTTTTTACTCGCCTCTAAATGCCTGTTGCTAGGGGGTCCATCGTAGTCTGCCTCCTTCATTGCCCGGGCTGGTGACATCACTTCCCCTCACGCCGCACAGTCGTCTGGGACCTGTCACGTGTCCCAGATGACAGTGCGGCGTATAACGGCGCCCTTCGCCGCTCGCGCATGCGCAGTGGGTGCCCACAGTAAGAATGCAGAGCGGGGAATGAGGGGGGGGGGCTTCGTTCCCCCCGCATCGCTGGATCCTGGACAGGTAAGTGTCCGATTATTAAAAGTCAGCAGCTGCAGTATTTGTAACTGCTGACTTAATATTTTTTTTTTTTTTTTTTTTTTTTTTTTTTTTTTTTTTTTTTAGGGGGCACCCCACTTTAAATTTATCCCAAAGTTTACCCTAAATCCAACCTCTTTTACACCTCTCCTGTGCCTATCCTATAAATCAGGGGCGTCAAACTCAATTTCATCGCCAGCAGTATGGTTGCCCTTAAAGGGCCAGTTGTATCTAGAATGCGCTACGTACAGAGTGCAGGGTTCAGGGTTATCGTACGTAGAGGGTTCAGGATTATGCTATGTACAGAGTGCAGGGTTCAGGATTATGCTACATACAGAGTGCAGGGTTCAGGATTATGCTACAGAGTGCAGAATTATGCTACGTACAGAGTGCAGGTTCAGGATTATGCTACGTAGAGAGTTCAGGATTATGCTATGTACAGAGTGCAGGGTTCAGGATTATGCTACGTTGAGAGTTCAGGATTATGCTATGTACAGAGTGCAGGGTTCAGGATTATGCTATGTACAGAATGCAGGGTTCAGGATTATGCTACATACAGAGTGCAGAGTTCAGGATTATGCTACATACAGAGTGCAGAATTATGCTATGTACAGAGTGCAAGGCTCAGGATTATGCTACCTAGAGAGTTCAGGATTATGCTATATACAGAGTGCAGGGTTCAGGATTATGCTACATAGAGCATTCAGGATTATGCTACAGAGTGCAGAATTATGCTACGTACAGATTGCAGGGTTCAGGGCTATGCTGCGTACAGGGTTCAGGGCTATGCTACGTACAGGGTTCAGGGCTATGCTACGTACAGGGTTCAGGGCTATGCTACGTACAGGGTTCAGGGCTATGCTACGTACAGGGTTCAGGGCTATGCTACGTACAGGGTTCAGGGCTATGCTACGTACAGGGTTCAGGGCTATGCTACGTACAGGGTTCAGGGCTATGCTAGGTACAGAGTTCAGGATTATGCTAGATACAGAGTGCAGGGTTCAGGGTTATGCTACGTAAATAGTGCAGAGTTCAAAAGTTAATTATTTACAGAGTGCAGTTTTAGGGGTGCCCTATGCACACTCATGCTGCATACAGAGTGGAGAATTTAGGGGTGACTATGTAAAGAGTGTATAGTTCAGGTTTACGCTACATACATAGTGCAGAGGTCAGGAGTTCATTACGTACAGAGTTCAGGATTCAGGGGTGTGCTACTTACAGAGCGCAGTTCTAGGGGTGCCCCCATGCACAGAGTTCAGGGTTCAGGCGTATGCTACATACAGGGTGAAGGGTTTAGGTATGCACTATGTACAGAGTGCAGAGTTCAGGGGTGCACTTTGCACAGTGTGCAACACGCCCCACCAGGCTCGGCTCTTGTAACTCCCTATGTAGGCAGCTCTAGTACCACCTTGTGTACGTGGCTCTCTCTAGTACCCATGTATTTGGCTGGTTATACCTTCCTGTGTTGGCAGCTCTGCCTCACCTTGCAGGGAGATCCTTTTTTCTCTCACATTCAGGAGAGCTGTGCCCGATGTGCCCGCCGTGAGGAATCTGTTAGATCTGGAAGCCGCTGAAAGCAAATCTATCCATTTTAAACACAGAAGGCTTGTGTGTTTACAAGTGACAACGGGAGCAGGAGCGGAGGGTGAGACCCGGAAGGGGCAGGATTGAGTTCTGCCATGTTCCGACTGCAAAACTGGGTGGGAGGGCTACCTAAGGTCTGGATTCGGCCCGTGGGCCTTGTGTTTGAAATATGGTCTATAAACCTTATAAGCCTCTTTCACGTAAGCATGTTGGTGCAGTAAATCCAGGTGGTTGATGTGCATTTTTAAAACACCTCAGCCAGCTGTAAACATCTGACAATGGCCGCTGGACGGCCCCATCCACATTTTTGCAGCTGCCACACAATGCTTTATAGCACAGAAAAAAAAAGTGTTATTTTGAGTTCAGCAGACCGTTCTGCCTGTCAATGCACCCCATAGAAATGCATGGGGTTACGCCACACTGGTGTCCAATGGACACTGTTTCAGCACAGTGAAGAGAGACCCCCTACTCCGTGGCTCCCCTGTTTGGAGGTATGGCGGGTGTCTGGAAGGTGGTGGGAGATGAGGGGGCATGAGTTCTAATGGCAGAGGTTCTGACTCTTTTCTACTCAATTAAAAACTCAAAATAAAAAGCTTTGTATACCTCTACAGAGGAAACTTTGACTAGTAGCCAATTCTTGACCCCAAACTAAATAAAAGGCTTAGAGCTGTTGTGTAATCAATGACACAGCAGGAAACACAACAGCCGAGCAAAATGTGTCTTGTGGTCAGTCTGCGGTATTCAGCGCGAGGTTTTTCACTCTACCATCATTGTCAAACCTTAAAAATCGTCTGAAGCTCATTTTAATAAGACAATAAAAGTATGACATCCAAAGTGCGGCATACCACAACCACCAATCAGAGTCTAAAGCTGTCAGATCAGAAAAGCCTGAACTCTGATTGATTTGTGGGTAGGTGCACCATGGAGGACAGCAGTAAAACACACACACTCAGTCCAGGTGCAATTGAAAATCGTATACTGTATTGAAGTCAAAAACAGAAGAGTGTAGCACCCTCTAGTGTAGAGTGCTAGGTAATGTAGATAGGTTTTTAGTAGTGTAGGTAAATTTGGGCCTGTTTTTTAAATCTGGGTCAGGGTCATTGACTCAGGGAGGCGGGATGACTCACCAGGCAGCACCTCTGTTACCTCCCCTACTTGCTGGAACTTTGGAGTGGAACGGGAGGGAGGTTAGGAGGAGCTACCTCGAGTATTGATGAGGGCCCCAACCAATCCCCAGCCAAATGGTCTGGCAGGGTGGGGAGCGCCTCTTAAATACTCTGGGTCAGCAGGGGCAGAGAGAGTTCAGGTGGAAGATGGAGTGCTGAGGAGGCTTTTGGAGGCCCTAGTCTGGGGGAGTGAGCTCGGGTCTGGTGCTCGGGTGCTGGAGAGATCCTTTTCAAACACATGGAGGAGTCCTGTTCAGAGGCACGAAAGCAGGAGCCAGTGAGCATGTCCGGGAGATCTCCAGGGAGAAGACAGCCAGTTGGCTGGAGAGTGAGAGACAGTCTGGGAGGACTAAGATGGCCTGAGTGGACTGGGGAGTGGAAGCCTGGGATGACTGTAAAGTTAGTCTGGGAGGACTGTGGGAAGATTAGCCGGGGGGGGGGGGGTTAGTGAAAGGGGCAGCTGCAGCTAGGTGCCACAGGGATGTAGCTGGACACTGGGACTTTTCTATAGACCAAAGGGACCTGCGGTCCCTGCCTGTAAAGGACTATTGCTGGATCTGATAGTACCCTGTCAGATCCAACCTAAACAGTGTTCCAGCTGGGCTTGAGTGTTTCTGCAAACAAGTGATGTGGTAGAGGAAGAGGAGTATATATTGAGACTATATATAGTTGAAGTGTACCCGAAGAGACTTTGTTCCAGTCAAGTGGGCATCCCATAGTACCCCGATTCCCATTCAGGTTATTAACCCCTAAATAAAAAAACAAAACAAAGCTGCATGGGCGGTTGCCTGTCTCAGTGAGCCTATGTAAAATTTGGTGTGCCTGGCTTTGCAGGGTGTGTAGCCCATCCCTATTCACCAGCGGCTCCTATGGGGGATAAGAGTTCACAACAAGCCCAACCAGGAAACACCCATGGATAGCAACCATGTATAGCGGAGCAGGCCTCAGCCGAGCTGAAAGTGTCTGTCTGGAGGGGGCCAAATGAGTCCTGGCTGGTCCGAGCAGAAGTGGGGAGGTTTCCAGGAGAATCCCCACATTTTGCCTCCTCGTCTGGAACCTTTCTCTACTGCTAATACTGTCCCTGGCAGATCGATCCCTACACTACCCACACGCTAGACTACATGCCAAACCAAGGAGCCAGGGTCCTAAATAGACTTTGCTACACCTAAGGTGGCTGCCAGAGTCACATGGGCGCAGGGAGGATATAAATCAATGATTTAAAAAAATAAAATAAAAAATCAGATTTTTTTTTGGATTTAACTCAGATTTTTTTGATTTTTTTTCTAAAGATAGTTTTCTATTCAAGATACATTAATCATTTAGTTTATTTAGCATGAAATAGAGATTCACTATGTAGCATGAGGCTGCATATTCTGCAATATTTACATTTTGGGTAAACTCATTCAATGAACCCAAGCTCCCTGTTCCTCTTGACCTCCTCTCCCTGCAATGCCACTGTGGTTGAGCACCATCTGCAGAGGAGAAAAGTGACTTCACCTGCCTACAGATTGGTATCAGAAGCATACCTACAAATTATGGGACCCCACAGCAACATTTTGATGGGGCCCTCTGGCTAATGCTCTGTAGCAACTTGCAGCATCAACTGTGACAATACAGGCCATTGATAGTAAAGGCTAAATTTTAATACAAACTTCCTTAACCACTTGCCTACCAGGCACTAACACCCCTTTCCTGCTCAGGTGCCATTTTTCAGCTTTCAGCGCTGTCACACTTTAAATGACAATTGCGCGGTCATGCTACACTGTACCCAAACAATTACAAAAAAAAAAAAAAAGACCAACATTTTTGAAAAAGAAATGTTTTTTACTTTTTTCTGTCAGTAAATTTTGTAACTAAATCATTTTTCGCCTTCACCGATGTGCGCTAAAGAGGCGGCACCGATGGGCACTGATAGGCTGAACTGGTGGGCATTGATGATGTGGCAGTTATGGGCACTGATGAGGAGGCACTAATATGCTGCACTTATGGGCTTTGAAAGGTTTCACTGATAGGCACTAATAGGTAGACATGTGCATTCATTTTCGCCCGAATTTCAGGTATTTTCATTTTAACAAACGATAACGAACGTGCAGAATCCGAAAACCGAAAGATCCAACATAAACAAATGCTTTATTTTCATTTTTGTTGTGACAACAGTTTGATATGATGCTGACAATAGTGATCTGTGTCCATCGAACCTGTGGTCGAATGTGCCTAACCTTAGCTCTATTAGTCCAGGATTATTCTACATGGAGAGGAAAGATTCGACATAGGGAGGAAATATTCGACATTATAGAGACAATAACAAAAAAGGTCGAATGTGCCTAAACTTAGCTCTATTAGTCCAAGATTATTCTACCTAGAGAGAAAAGCTTCGACATTATAGAGACAATAACAAAAAAGGTCGAATGTGCTTAACCTAATGCCGTGTACACACGATCGGAATTCCGGCCAGAAAAAGGCCGATGAGAGCTTTTCATCGGAAAATGCGACCGTGTGTATGCTCCATCGGAATTTAGCTGTTCGAATTCCCGCCAGCCAAAAATTGATAGCATGTTCTCAATTTTCCAGACGGAAAAATTGTGTGTATGCAATTCCGACACGCCAAAACTCACGCATGCTCAGATTCAACTACGAGACGGAAGCTATTGGCTACTGGCTATTGAACTTCCTTTTTCTAGTCCCGTCGTACGTGTTGTACGTCACCGCGTTATTAAATGATCGGAGTTTGGTGTGACCGTGTGTAGGAAAGACAGTTTGAGCCGAATTCCCTCGGAATTCCATCGGGAAAACCATCAGGGTTTTTTCCGACGAGAATTACGATCGTGCGTACGCAGCATTTCTCTATTAGTCCAAGATTGTTCAACATAGAGAGAAAAGATTCAACAATGCTGTCGCCGTGAGCGGACATTTATGGCCAAATGCTCCACCCATAGGCTATAGAAGAATTCTAATGTTGGTCAACTGATTAATAAATATAATTATTACTAGTGTCATACATTAGAATTCTACTATAGCTTGTAGTCGGAACATTCGACCGGAAATGTACAATTGCGGCGTCATACAGTTTAGCTGCTCCGTCGAATCTTCTTAGTACATTTGACAGACACCATAAGCCTTCAATGACAGAAACGAATTTCGGGAGTAACTAGATAAATTTATTTTTCAGACGAAAGTGAAATTCCGAAACAAAATATTTCAGTGTGCACATGTCTACTAATAGGCGACACTGGTGGGCACTGATAGGCGGCAGTGGCAGGCACTGATAGGCAGCACGGATAGGCAGTACATATGGGCACTGATGGGCATTGATGGGTGGCACTGATGGGCGAAAATAATGGGCATTGATGGACAGCACTGATAGGCGGCACTGATTGCCAGCACTGACTGGCATGGCTAATGGGCACTGATTGGTGGCACTTGTGGGCACTGTATGCTGGGATTGGTGGGCACTGTATTTTTACACTATATTTCTTTATTGTAATCAGGGCACTGATGATCAGTGCCCTGATTACATTCCTACATGTCCCCCTGTAAGGAGATGCCGCTGATCGGCTCTCCTCTCCTCGCACTCTATCAGTGTGAGGCGAGGAGAGCCGATTACCGACACTTCCTTGTTTACATGTGACTGGCTGTGATTGGACACAGCCGATCACAGATTTGACACAGCCGATCACATGGTTAAAGAGCTGCTTACGCGGTTCTTTATACAGATCGGGGTCGTGCCGTATCCTAGCAACATGGCCGTTCGGGGACGCCATCACATGACGGCATGTCAGAGCAAGAGCTGCAATGCCCCGCCGTCATTTGATGATAGGCAGGCAGCAAGCAGTTAAAGTGGTTCTGCACGCACACATTTATTTATTTATTTTTTCTCATGTTACAAGTATTAGCAGTCGAACGTTAAACTCACTTGTTAGATGTCTGTCCGGTATCCAGGTCTGTTTTTTGATAAAATCTTCACTTTTAAAACCTGAGTTTTCATTTTGCTTGTGGGCATTTGAAGCCCACAAGCAATCACTTCCTTTTTCCCTTTTGTTAGAACTACCAGCATGCCTTGCTGGTTCCCGCGCAACAGCGCAGAGCGGCGTAAACAACTATGTTCCCCTAACAACGGAATTTCGCGTCGGCTGTCCGCACTGACTCCTGGGATGAATGACCCCAGATCCCAGGAAACAGTGCGGCAATCAAAGGAAATGATGCAGATACCCGCACAAACCCCGCCCACAGCCGCAGACACAGAAGCATGTGTGTATAGACCTGGCCAGCAATTAT
Source organism: Lithobates pipiens (assembly GCF_037356315.1). NCBI lineage: Eukaryota > Metazoa > Chordata > Amphibia > Anura > Ranidae > Lithobates > Lithobates pipiens. The sequence goes on from NW_027507825.1 coordinate 17,660,463, forward strand.
AAGGTACGATTGCAAAAAAAAAAAAAAAGGCCATTTAGCAGATTAGGAAGGCAGTGAGATGAAGTAAAAAAAAAAAAAAAGTGTGTGCAGGACCACTTTAAACTTTAGTTTCTTCAGGGCTCGTTCATACTAGTGTTGGCCTCTGAAGAGCAATATGCATTGTACAGGACGCCAAGGTTGGGTCCAGGACGGGTGCTATGTAGCACCAGTATTCGGGTTGTGGTCCCTTTAAGGGAGTCCTGGTAGACTTCAGGGGGTCCCCCAAAATGGGTGAGAAATTCCGGGTATAGTCTTCAGGAGAGGACTGACTCGCGGTCCTCTCTATATTAAGAGAGAGATAGTTGGGACCCAGAATTTGGGGGGCTCTGAAGTGACATTTGGGTGGGAAAGAGCCTCCCTCCCTGACCACAGAGATTCTGCGGCCTCCAAGAAAACAGCTCATAAGACAGGAAGTAGTGAGGAGGAGTAGGAGATTAAAGAGGAAGTAAACCCTTCCAAACAACTTGGACCTATAGGTAAGCCTAGATTAAGGCTTACCTGTAGGTCCAAGCAATATCTCCTAAACCTATATGGTTTAGGAGATATTTGCCCGAAAATGGGCACCTCTGTCTACGGCGCATGCGCCGTAGACAGCGGCGCGCAGGCGCACTAAATGCGGCAAATCCAAGAATGGATTTGCCAAATTTGTCGACTCCCGTGCGCATGCGCGGGAGTGACGTCATCGCGGCCTCGCCGTATGACAGCGGCGGAGCTGCGAGGCGCGACTCCCGTGCGCATGCGCGGGAGTGACGTCATCGCGGTTGCGCCGCTGTGATTCGTCGGAGCTGCGAGACGCCACAAGCAACATGGATGCGGCGGACTACAGGGGACAGCGACGACTTCGCTGGCTCCTGTGTCAGGTAAGTGACACATAATGAGCTACTATGCGATGCATAGTAGTCCATTATGCTTTACCTTTGCAGGGAAAAAAAGAGGAAGTAAACCCATCAGGGTTTACTTCCTCTTTAACACCTGTCTGATGAGCTGTGGTGCTGTGGTGCTGTTTTGGAGGCTGCGGTGCTGTTTTGGAGGCTGCAAAAGATTTCTAGAAGGACTCTGAAAACTTTGGGGGCGAAGACCCGGCTACAGAACTGTAGGTGTTTTCTTTCATTCATATTTTTTTGTGCTGAAGATTAGCCGACTTTGATTTACGTTTTTTGATTTGTGTGCTGAAGAAAGCCTTATTTTTGATTTAATTCTAAAGAAGTCTTTTGGTTTCACCTTTGAATGGTTTATACCAGGGGTAGGGAACCTATGGCTCTCAAGCCAGATGTGGCTCTTTTGATGGCTGCATCTGGCTCTCACCTCTCAATCCGCGGATTGCGTGGTGTGCCTATCCATGGATTGAGCCCATAGGAAAGGCCGCAGCTTCGGCCTAGCTCCGGAGCTGCGGCCATCTTGGTACACCTGGCGGCGGCCTAGGTGAGCGGTGCGCTGACGTCATCCTCAACTGCTCGTGGATCTGCCTGCCTGTGTAGTGGTAAGCAAGCAGACAATCGTAGGGGAGATGTGGATATTACAGTTATGTCTGAAATTAGTCGATTTAATCTATTTAACAAAAAAAAAATTGTTTTAAACATATTGTATGGCTCTCGCGGAATTACATTTTAAAATATGTGGCATTCATGGCTCTCTCAGCCAAAAAGGTTCCCTACCCCTGGTTTATACACTTGGTCCTACGGAGCTATTATCCCCAAAGTTTACCGCATTCAGATCGCTCTTTAGACAGCATCTTGACAGGTGGTGAGCTGGCATTGTATCCCTTAAAGCAGTATTAAAGCCAAAAGCAAACATTTAGAACAAGCTGTCCTGCAGTTGTAGCAGTTAGAGGATTGAGACAAACCATCTACTACTGACAGGGCTGCTTACATTGATCAGCTTTTATTTAGTTATATAAAATCTTTAAATCCACCCACAAGAAATGTAGAAATACGCCCATCGCAAAATTTTGTTTTGCAGCATTGGACATGTAGAATCCGCCAATCATGGACATGAGCTCGCCACAGGAGCGCGGGGCACAATCTGACAGAAAAAAATATTCTGTCGGCTATTGGGCGCCTGCCCTGATGGTAAAATCAGCTGTTGTGCGGTTACGTACGGCGCATGCGCCCTTCAGCCCGGGCACACCCAGAACACATGAATGAACTGCGCATGCGCCGTATGTAATGCCACAACAGCCGATTTTACCATCAGCTGTTGTGTCGGCGAGATGGCGCCTGCGCAAAATAGCCGACTGAAGACATTTTTCTGTCAGATTGTGCCGAGGCATGCTCATGTAGAGGAGGGGCAGAATTTAACATGAAGGGGGCGGATGTCTTCATTGATGGCCAATGCTGATCTAACATGAAGGGGGCAGACGTTTTCATTGCTTCCCAGTGCTGATCTAACATGAAGGAAGCGGATGTTTTCATTGATGACCAGTGTTGATTTACCATGAGGGGGGCGAAGGTTTTCATTGATGGCTGGTGTTGGTCTAATGTAGCGGCGGGCTCCTGAAGAGCATGCGCTATGTTTTTCAAAGTTAAAGCTTTACCCAAACTACAGTTTGGTTTGGGCCTATTTGACTAAATTTGGCTTCTGTGTCAGTCTGACTGGACTATGAGATGTTCAGCCTGGCCACAGGGGGCACTGTATCTGGTGGCAGGTGTGGAACTATGGCCTGGTCAGGCGCTTGAGTTACTCTTTCAGAGCCAGGTCAGGGGGAGTGGCCCTCTCGCTGTGCCCTCTGGGAGAGGGTATTTAAGATGCGGACGTCACCTGGTTCTGGTCCAGTATGCACTGCTGATTACATGGTCCTGGTCTTCCAGATCAGCCCTCAGGAAGGCTATGGCCTGGAGTGCGGTTTCACCCGACTTTAATGCCTCTGGGCTGGCTAGCCCAAGGCATGGAAAACTAAGGAAGGATTCTGATGTGGTTGGGTGCCATCTCCGGTCTGTGAGAGACCCATTGGACTTCGAGCATTCCAGGGGAGGACTCTTTAGAAGAACACCATATGTGAGTTTGGTTTTCTTAACAAGAGCCTGGAAGGGCTGAAGTAACCGAGAGAATCCGGTCTTGTGGATATCCCCAAGCAGGCTGAAAGATTTCCCTACGTGTTCTGCAACAACGTCTGTGACAAAGACTTTGTTCCTGAGTAAGCACCTTGTTGGCTGCTAGGCCTTGTGAGAGAAGGACTGTCCAACCTGAGTGATCATCCAGCTGCGAATGGCTATTCTCTGGATGTATTCAAAGTAAGCAAGTTTCTTAACGTTTATAGACTTTGACATTGAGAGAACCTGAATTCCTTCCCAACCCTCTGATCCCAAATTGAAAGACTGTTCAATGGTTTGAGTTTTTGCAAATAAAATCCAATCAAGTGGATCTGTTGTCAGTCTCAAGTTATTGGGCCATCTACCCGGGACATCCCCTAGACGTGACAAGGAGAAGGAAAGGTAACGGTAAGCCCAAAAATAATCAGCAGCTCCTTCGGGGGTTAGTGCTACACTAACATGAAGGAGGCGGATGTTTTCATTGGTGACCACTGCTGCAAAAATGGGGGCAGAATTTTAAATGTTTAGCTAGCTAAATAGGCCCCCCCAGGAAGAAAGCAGATAAAGATTTGTTTGGGCATCATTAGAAATTCCGCCCCCATATTTGCAGCACTGACCATCATTGAAAACATCGGCACCCTTAATGTTAAATTCCGCCCCTCACCTACATGAACACTCCTCGGCAGCGCGAGGCACAATCTGACTGAAAAATCTCTTCAGTCGGCTATTGTGTGCGCAGGCGCCACCTCGCCAACACAACAGCTGATTGTAAAATCAGCTGTTGTGCTATTACGTACGACGCATGCACAGTTTGCTGCGGGCACTTCTCGACAGAACACTGACCCCCAGAAGATTGTGGCGTTCGCAGGGTGCCCTGCCACTAGGCCTGTGATGAAGCCAGGACCTGACAGGAGGAGAGAACTCAGGAGGCAGAACTCAGGCCACCAGCTGACTGCCAGGAGGAGAGGTAAGTGAGCCATCACACAGAAGCTGAGCAAAGTCCTTAGTTGCGTGACTGGGGTTGAACTTTGTGAAGAGGGGGTATTTGTGGAGTGTGGGGGGTAATGCTGGGATTTAATATTGCGTCCGCTAATGCCAGTGCTGGGGGTTAATAGTGCGTCCGCTGACCAATGCTGGGGGTTAATATTGCGTCCGCTGACAGCAGTGCTGGGGGTTAATATTGCGTCCGCTGACAGCAGTGCTGGGGGTTAATATTGCGTCCGCTGACACCAGAATTATGCTTCAAATATTTCCATGTGTATCAGTTTTTTTTTTTTTTTGTCAATCTGAGACAATCCAGCTTCACCTTGCCCCTTGCTATAATTCATTTTTTTCTAAATTGTTTGCTGATTGGCCACACCCACCTGCTCTCCATTGTGTATCTATAGCCGTCCTCCTCTAGAGGGCAGCAGGCCAATAGAAGGAGCAGCCATCTCCACGTGTGTAGCCTTTCGCCACTGCAGCCCTGATTGACAAGAGTCCAGCCCTGCCTAGGTCCAATCAGACGCCGGTGACATCACTTCCTGTTCCACGGTCCATGCTTCTTGGTTCCTTTGCTCCTGGAGAAACAGGGTGATCCCTTCCAGCCACTCGCTCAGTGCTTTCCAGCTATCTGGATCAGTGGTGGGACCATCATGTGGAATGCCGGGACTGCACTTTACTTTGACGAGCATGCATCTTCTATCATCTTGTAAGGGTTTTTAATCTTAAAACATAAAGCAAGGGAGAGCGCACGCCAGCCCTAGTGTAATTCCGTTTGTTGGTAAAATTCATTAAAAAGATAACGGGTTGCACTCAGACATCCAGTGTATTGTGACATATCCATAAAGACCTCCTCTCCTGGTCTGCAGCAGTCCGTAGTCTCACAGAAGCTGGCCGTGTTCATCAAGGGAACTAGCCACAAAGCCTGCCTACTTCCTAGTATTGGCCACTGCTCGCAGCACTCGCTCGGACCCGCCGGGCGAAGTATGATGACACTCGAGGTTGGAGGAGGGGATGCGCCGTGATGTGACTGACTCATCCGGCCAGCTTTGTGCGGTTGCTAAGGTGAAAACATGTTTTGGAGGCGTGGCCTCCTTCAGGTACCGCCCTCTTGCCCTGTGGTAGACTTATACACTGAAATGTAATAGACTTATACACTAATATAAGTCTATTACAGAGCAAGAGGGCGGTACCTGAAGGAGGCCATGCCTCCGAAACATGTTGTCGCCATAGCAACCGCACAAAGCTGACCGGAGGAGGGATTCGAACCAGAAACCCTTTTTACTGCTAGGTGAGAGTGCTAACCACTACACCACTGTGCCATCTTGAGGTCTAAACTCAGACCTTCTATACTGAAAGCTTCACAGTTTAAAAGTCTCCCTATTGGGGCTCCCTCTTTCTCCAGGCCGCATAGGAGCCACAAGTACTGCTATGCGTTGTGTCAACCACTTATCTTTTAACGAAATCCATAACGAAATCCATAACGAAAGACAGAATCAATCAAAATGAACACCACATCCCAATATACAAAAGATTTAAAAAAGGGGGGGGGAGGGAGGTCACAAACCTTTGGGATTTTAAAGGTCTTAGATAAAGAGGCTAAAAGGCTAACTTGTGCAATATATAAAATGTATTTTATTACAAAGATATGAGAACAGTATTTCATCCATATCGAAAATCAATTGTTCTGTACAAAGGCATAACTAAAAGACACCACCACTCAACATGTTTCGCTCAGCAGAGCTTCCTCAGGAAATTCCGGTGTGATGTTTTAAATGCTATAGACAACAAAAAGATTGTAATGAATGCTCAAGTTGATAAATGCAAAAAAAACATTGATAGAAAAAAATATTATTGGCATTCACAAAATATGCAAAGATTACAACATAGTGAATTTAATATCCATTATAAAGCACTAATCAATACTTATAGATATAAAGGAGAGACATGCACAGTGGTGTAGTGGTTAGCACTCTCACCTAGCAGTAAGAAGGTTCATAATCCCAACCACGACACTACCTGCCTGGAGTTTGCATGTTCTCCTTGTGCCTGGGTGGGTTTCCTCTGGGTACTCCGGTTACCCCCCACACTCCAAAGACATGCAGGTAGGTTAATTGGCTTCTGTCCAAAAATTGGCCCTAGTATATGAATGGGGACCTTGGATTGTGGGCTCCTTGAGGGTAGGGACCAATGTGAGTGTGCAATGTACAGGGATAGGGACAATTGTAGACACTCACTCAGGTTGGACTGGTGTCTTTATTCAACCTTACTAACTATGTAACATGGACCTTGCTAAGAGTTGAAATATAGCAATACAAATTTCATATGTGTAGAGGGCATCCCATTGGTAAAATGCCTAGCCAGTGTTTGCAGAAGGAGACAGACAAAACAGTTTTCCTGGAAAAAAAAAAAAACAGGAAAAAGTATATAAAAGTAGGGTGTCCCTTTTTGGAATATACAATGCAGGGACCAATTCAATGACTTAGTATCATTGAATTGGTCAACATGAGCATTCATTCCAATCTTTTTGTTGTCTATATCATTTAAAAGATCACACCGAAATTCCTGAGGAAGCTCTGCTGAGCAAAACATGTTGAGTGGTAGTGTCTGTTAATTATGCCTTTGTACACAACAAATTATTTTTGATATGGATGAAATTAGTTTTTTTTTATCTTTGTAATGTATTTTATATATTGTACAAGTTGGCTTTTAGCTTCTTTAACACCTTTTAACCACTTGGGATCCGCGCTATTGCAAAATGACGGCAATAGCGCGGACCCACATTTTCGGGACTACGTCTATTGACGTAGTCCCGGTTACGAGCGGCCTGCGCGCCCCCTGAGGGGCGCGCGCGGCGCGCTCTGTGATCGGCGAGTCCGTGAGACTCGCCTGATCACCGATCCGTGTAAGGGGTCGATCCCGACCCCTTATCACGTGATCAGCTGTCAGCCAATGACAGCTGATCATGTGATAAAACTGAGCCGGTAATCGGCTAGTATTCCTCCTCGCGCTGACAGCGCGAGGAGAAAAAAAAAAAGCCGATCGCCGGCAGCCGTGTTCGGGACATCAGTCCCGATCACGGCCAGCAATTTAAAAGGACACCTGCCCCCTGCCAGTGCCCACCTGCCACCCGCAGTGCCATCCTGAAATAAAGTAAGTGCCCCCCTGTCAGTGCCACCCAGCAGTGCCCATAGTGCCCACAGTGCAACCCAGCAGTGCCCACAGTGCCACCCAGTGCCACCCAGCAGTGCCACCCACAGTGCCACCCAAAATCTGCCTCAGGTGCTGCACCCCAGTGCCGCCCATCAGTGCCCAGCAGTGCCGCCCATCAGTGCCCAGCAGTGCCGCCCAGCAGTGCCGCCCATCAGTGCCCAGCAGTGCCACCTATCAGTGCCACCTATCAGTGCCCATCAGTCCCATCTATCTGTGGTACCTATCAGTGCCCATCCGTGCCACCCATCCGTGCCACTTATCCGTGCCACCCATCCGTGCCATCTTATCTGTGCCCATCTTTGCCCATCAGTGCCGCCTTATCTGTGCCCATCGGTGCCGCCTTATCTGTGCCTATTAGTGCCGCCTTAACTATGCCTATCAGTGCCCACCAGTGCAGCCTATCAGTGCCCACCAATGCAGCCCATCAGTGCCCACCAATGCAGCCTATCAGTGCCGCCTAATCAGCGCACTTCAATGAAGGAGAAAAATGACCCGTTTGCAAAATTTTATAACAAACTATTAAAACATGATTTTTTTTTTTTTTTTTTTTTGCATCTTTTTTTGTTTGTTTAGCAAAAAATAAAACTCCCAGCTGTAACTAAATACCACCAAAAGAAAGCTCTATTTGTGGGAAAAAAATGATAAAAATTTCATTTGGGTACAGTGTTGTATGGCCGCGCAATTGTCACTCAAAGTGCATCAGCGCTGAAAGCTGAAAATGGGTCTGGGACTGAGGGGGGTTTAAGTGCCCAGTAAGCAAGTGGTTAAAGTCCTAAAGTTTTGACCCCCCCCCCCACACACTTTTTTTTTTTTTTTTGAATCCTGTGCTTTTTATGGAGTTTGGATGTTCTTTCTGCACTGATGTCATCTATGGAAGTCTTGCTGTTCACGCTCCCTCCTGTTTTCTCCTGTTTGGTTTGGCAGAGAAGAGATGATAGAGAAGGCATCTGTACCGACCCAACAAGGGGAATAGACAGGAAAACCACTTCTGCCCAGAAGAAGGGGAGGGGGATTCCTGTCATTTCCGAGACAGACCTGCTCTGTTTTCTTGGTGGTATGAATCCCCAAGAAGCCCACTCAAATCGTTCTATACGTTTTGGGCTGTGTTGACCTAGCTGGAAAGAATTTTCAGTTTACAAGAATTTCAATTTCTTTTTTTTTTTTTTTTTTTGGTTCAGCACATGACGGAATATAATGGCTTCATAGAGCCGACTTAATGAAGGGAAGAGTCCGTTACTTGGAGTGAAATTCTAAAGAAGCTACAGTGCCAATAAAAGTATTTTTTATTGTGATTTTGTGTGATAGACCAACACAAAGCAGAAGGAAAATTATAAAATGTTTACAAATAAATATGTAAAAAGTGTGGGGGGAGGGGCATTTGTATTAAGCCCCCTTTACTCTGAGACCCCTAACTAAAATCTAGTGGAACCAATTGCCTTCAGAAGCCACCTAATTAGTAAATAGAGCCCACCTGTGGACTGTATTTTATTTGGGTACAGTGTTGCATGACCGCGCATTTGTCAGTTAAATTAACGCAGTGCCGTATCGCAAAAAATGGCCTGGTCATGGAGGGTAAAATTTTCCAGATCTGAAGTGGTTGATGTCCACACCACCTACCTTTGCAGTCTGAAAGCAAAAGTCTGGCTGTATTATCTTCCGTGTCGGACACCCTTGTGGATGCCCGGGCCCCAGCTGAGCTTTGTGGTTCCATCTGCTGGCTCCTACATCATTAGTGCCCTGTACTGTCCTAGGGGCCAGAAGATGGAGCCAGAACATAGAGCACCACCAGGCATTTGACACTCCTAACTTGCAATGTAGACTAATGCCTTGTACACACGGTCGGAAATTCCGACGGGAAAAGTCAAATCGCATTATGTTGTCGGAAAATCCGATCGTGCGTGGCAGGGCAGGACTTAGGGTGGTGGGGGCCCCTGGGCTTGAGTCACTTTCGGGCCCTACCTTCTATGCATTACCATATTTATCGGCGTATAACATGCGCCAGCGTATAATACGCACCCCAAGTTTAGGAGGGAATTTTAAGGAAAAAAAACGTACATTTAAATGCCCATCAATGCAGCCTTATCAGTGTCCATCTGCAGCCTTGCCCAGTGTCATTTTAGGCCTTGTCATTGCAGTCTTGAAGTTAAAAAATGGTGCCGCCGAGATACAGAGTCCTTTCGGGTCCTCTCCCAGTCCCGAGTGGAGAGTAGCCGAGTGTACTCGGCTCACAGTCACACGCAGTCCCTGTGTTATGTCCATAATAGGGCGGGACTGGGCATGACTGTGAGCTGAGCTGAGTACACTCGGCTATGTATCTTGACGGGGCCCCCATTTGGGTGGGGCCCATGGGCTTGAGCCCAGTCAAGCCCAATGGTAAGTCCTGCCCTGGTGCGTGGGCTCTAACGGGCTTTTACCGTTGGAATTTCCGGCGGAAAAAATTTTGAGAGCAGGGCCTAAAATTTTCTGACAACAAAATCCGATCGGACTTTTTCCAATCGTGTGAATAGAATTCCGACGCACAAAGTGACACGCATGCTCGGAATAAATTTGGGGACGAAAGCTATTGGCTACTGGCCCTCTACGTAGTCCTGTCGTACGTTTTGTACGTCACCTTGTTCAGAACGATCGGATTTTCCGACAACTTTGTGCGACTGTGTGTATGCAACACAATTTTCGGACAAAATTCATACAGATTTTGTGGTCGGAATGTCCAACCGTGTGTACGGGGCATTACTGTATATACACACATAAAATAGACACTCCTAGAACTGTTTCTGCTGCAGACAACTTTCAGCCAGGGATTTCTCGTAAAAAAAAAAAAAAAGTCACAAGATCAGCAGTACAGCTGCAAGTAAGTATAAAGCACCAAGAGCCAAGACACCCCCACCCACCACCACCCCCAAAGTTCATTTTGGGCTGCATTGCAAAATTATTCTAGAAACTCAGACTCAACAAAAATATGTAATTTCACTTGGCTGTACACATGGAAATATATTAGCGTGCGATATGGAAGATTGTGCAATAGTAACTACGCACCACACATGATCGGGTAAACGAAAAAAAACGGCCCGTACACACGGTCATACAGTGGTGTGAAAAAGTGTTTGCCCCCTTCCTCATTTCCTGTTCCTTTGCATGTTTGTCACACTTAAGTGTTTCGGAACATCAAACCAATTTAAACAATAGTCAAGGACAACACAAGTAAACACAAAATGCAATTTGTAAATGAAGGTGTTTATTATTAAAGGTGAAAAAAAATCCAAACCATCATGGCCCTGTGTGAAAAAGTGATTGCCCCCCTTATTAAAACATACTATAACTGTGGTTGTCCACACCTGAGTTCAATTTCTCTAGCCACACCCAGGCCTGATTATTGCCACACCTGTTCACAATCAAGGCATCACTTAAATAGGAGCTGCTTGACACAGTAAGGTCCACCAGAAGATCCTTAAAAGCTACACATCATGCCGAGACCCAAAGAAATTCAGGAACAATTGAGAAAGAAAGTAATTGAGATCTATCAGTCTGGAAAGGGTTATAAAGCCATTTCCAAAGCTTTGGGAATCCAGCGAACCACAGTGAGAGCCGTTATCCACAAATGGTGAAGACATGGGACAGTGGTGAACCTTCCCAGGAGTGGCCGGCCGCCCAAAATTACCCCAAGAGCGCAGCGACGACTCATCCAAGAGGTCACAAAAGACCCCACAACAACGTCCAAGGAACTGCAGGCCTCACTTGCCTCAGTTAAGGTCAGCGTTCATGCCTCCACCATCAGGAAAAGACTGGGCAAAAATGGCCTGCATGGCAGAGTTCCAAGGAGAAAACCACTGCTGAGCAAAAAGAACATCAAAGCTCGTCTCAATTTCTCCACAACACATCTTGATGATCCCCAAGACTTTTGGGACAACATTCTGTGGACCGATGAGACAAAAGTGGAACTCTTTGGAAGGTGTGTGTCCAAGTATATCTGGCGTAGAAGGAACACTGCATTTCATAAAAAGAACATTATACCAACAGTAAAATATGGTGGTGGTAGTGTGATGGTCTGGGGCTGTTTTGCTGCTTCAGGACCTGGAAGACTTCCCGTGATAAAAGGAACTATGAATTCTGCTGTCTACCAAGAGATCCTGAAGGAGAATGTCCGACCATCTGTTCGTGTACTCAAGCTGAAACGAACTTGGGTTCTGCAGCAGGACAATGATCCTAAACACACCAGCAAGTCCACCACCGAATGGCTGAAGAAAAACAAAATGAAGACTTTGGAGTGGCCTAGCCAAAGTCCTGACCTGAATCCTATTGAGATGTTGTGGTATGACCTTAAAAAGGCCGTTCATGCTCGAAAACCCTCTAATGTAACTGAATTAGGACAATTCTGCAAAGATGAGTGGGCCAAAATTCCTCCAGGACGCTGTAAAAGCCTCATTGCACGTTATCGCAAACGCTTGGTTGCAGTTGTTGCTGCTAAGGGTGGCACAACCAGTTATTAGGTTTAGGGGGCAATCACTTTTTCACACAGGGCCATGATGGTTTGGATTTTTTTTCACCTTTAATAATAAACACCTTCATTTACAAATTGCATTTTGTGTTTACTTGTGTTGTCCTTGACTATTGTTTAAATTGGTTTGATGTTCCGAAACACTTAAGTGTGACAAACATACAAAGGAACAGGAAATGAGGAAGGGGGCAAACACTTTTTCACACCACTGTACTTTCTAACGACAAAATCCATCAGATTTTTTTTCCAACGGATTTTGGCCCAAACTTGTCTTCCATACACACGGTCGCACAAAGTTATCGGAAAATCTGATCGTTCAGAACGAAGTGACGTAAAACGCGTACGACGGGACTACAAAAAAGGGCAGTAGTCAATAGCTTTCATCTCGTAATTTTTTTTCTGAGCATACGTGGCATTTTGTCCGTTTGGAATTGTCTACACACAATCGGAATTTAAACGATCGGATTTTGTTGCCAGAAAATTTTAGATCCCGCTCTCAAACTTTGTGTGTCGGAAATTCAGACGGAAAAAGTCAGATGGAGCCCCCGCACGATCGGATTTTCCACATTGTGTACAGGGCATAATACTGTGCAACTTGGAGAATTTTAATTTTAATTTTTATTATTATTTATTTTATTTTTTTTGCACAATTTTTTTTCTGATCTTTACTGATAAAAAAAAATATTTAGGAGCAATAATGGTGCCTGAAGACACTATAAAATATTCTCTTTATTAAAGTGTTACTAAACCCTGGGCCCTGCATTCACTATATCTGGTCTCCCACAGTACATGGAAATGCTATTATTTTAGTAAATATAAACTGCTAAAATACCTTTTCTCATCAGAAGTATATAGCAGTCTTGTGATTTCCATCAGTTCCTGGTGAAGCTTGTACAAGGAGTTTTCATACTGCACTGAGCTTTCCTATAAGGCTGCAGGGTTCTTGACCCTCTGTCTGGACAGTGCTGATTGGCCCTGTGATGATCACATGCACCCTCCCAAGAAAAAACAAAAAAAATGCTCTAGCAAAACACACCAAACTGAGCATGTGCAGCCTGACTCCAAAGGCCCTGTCTTATCCTGACAAGTTTGGGAGTCGGTGAAAAAAAGTGGAGGATCTGTGCATACAGGACCAAGCAGCCTTTTTACACAATGTAGAGGATTAACCCCTTAGGTTCCACAGTGAGTATAACAAGCATGCTTTACTGCATATACAGACTGTACAGTTGTGGGTTTAGTAGCACTTTAACCACTTCAATACTGGGGGGCACTTATACACCCTCCTGCCCAGACCAATTTTGTCGCATTTTGAATGACAATTGCGCGGTCATGCTACACTGTACCCAAACTACATTTTTATCATTTTGTTCCCACAAATAGAGCTTTCTTTTGGTGGTATTTGATTGCCTCTGGGATTTTTCTTTTCTGCTAAACCAATAAAAAAAGACTGAAAATTAAAAAAAAAAAAAAAAAAAAAACATGATTTTTTTTTTGTTTCAGTTACAAAACTTTGTAAATAAGTTTTCTCCTTCACTAATGGGCATTGATGGGGCTGCAGTGACGGGAACTGGTAAGGCGGCACTGATGGGCACCGATCATGTGGCACCAATGAAGTGTCACTGATAGGTGGCACAGGCACTGATAGGTGGCACGGATAGGCACTGATAGGCGGCATTGTAGTGTACATTATTGTAGGGATGGATGCCAATCAGTGCCAAACAATGCATGGCAATCAGTGATGCCCATTATGGGCACTGATTGGCATCCCTGGTGGTCTAGGGGGGCATACCTGGTGGTCCAGTGTGGGCATCCTTGGGGGGGGGGGGGGGGGCTGTGCTGATAATCGATCTAGGTTTGTCCTAGAACTCCTTGAGTTCATTCTCGCCTGTAACACATTTATGTTTGGGCCCCTCCCACTTCCTCCAAGTGCAGGGGGTCGCAATGGGCACACTTTGTGCCCCTTCATATGGCAACCTGTACCTGGAGGGTACAAGAAGAAAAGGAAAAGTAAAGGAACTTTTCCACTAAGGTTCAGGATTTTTACACAATACTCCATATGTGGCACCGTTAGAAAAACACCCTTCCTTTAACTATTGTGTGTTTTTTTTTTTTTTTTTTTTTTTTTTTTTATTGGATACGTTTTATAGCAGAAAGTAAATTTTTTTTTTTTTTTTTTTTTTTTTTTTATTGTTTTGAAGATGTACGTTGGCAGAATGGCACGCACAGGCAAATGGGCGTACAGGTGCATCCCTTTAAATTTGCCACCGTGCCAGTCGGGACCTCTGTGAGTCTGATTGCGGGTCCCGCGGACTTGATCGCTGTGGGGAAACCCACGGTCGTCTCATGGAGAGGAAGAACGGGGAGATGTTAATGTAAACAAGCATCTCCTCATTCTGCCAAGTGACAGTGTCACGGATCTCTGCTCCTTGGGATCAGAGATGTGTCACACGTAGCCACGCCCCCCACAGTTAGAAACGCGCTCCAGGGCTCACTGCCACCTAGTGGTTAACCCCTTCACTGCCAGTGTCATTAACACAGGAAATCGGTGCATTTGTATAGCACTGATCACTGTATAAATGGGTCAAAAATGTCCGATGTGTCCGCCATAATAATCGCAGTCACGATAAAAATCGCAGATTGCCGCCATTACTAGTAAAAAAAAAAAAATGCCATAAAACTATCCCCTATTTTGTAAATGCTATAACTTTTGCGCAAACCAAACGCTCATTGCATTTTTTTTTTTTTACCAAAAACCTGTAGAAGAATATGCATTCGCCTAAACTGAAGAAGAGAAAAAAAAATTTTTTATACATTTTTGGGGGATATTTATTATAGTAAAATGTAAAAAATGCGTTTTTTTTTTTTTTTCAAAATTGTCGCTTTTTTTGTTTATAGTGTAAAAACTAAAACCGCAGAGGTGATCAAATGGCACCAAAAGAAAGCTCTATTTGGGGGGAAAAAAAGGAAGTCAATGCGGCTGGCAGGGGGAAGCACAGTGTGTGGTCGGGGACATAATGTCTGACACAACCCTGGAAGTAACAGGTAGCAGCAGCACTAATGCTCGCTCGTCCCCACCCCATTTTCTGACCAGCTGGGCTGCGTGCTCGGATAAGGGTCTGCTGTGGACTTTGGGGGGACCCCCATGCGTTTTTTTTCGGCGTAGGGTTTCCCCTTTAACTCCATACCAGGTGACGGGGCCAGCGACGTGTCAATCTCGCCGATGGAGGTGGCGACAATGACTTCCTTCGCTAGTTCCGTCTACCTGGAGCCACGTTCAAAATGAACGGACGTTTCTCCGTGTGTGGGCAAGTCCGTTCATTTCAAAAGTTCGGTGGACTCCCGCCATAGTCCGGCGGAAAAGTCCGGTCAGGTCCCCTCGTTCGAAAAGTCCATCGGGTTGTCCACTGGACTAAGTCCGCCAGATAGTCTGATCGTGTGTACGCAGCATTAGTCTGCAAAAAACTTGAGACCGGGACGGAGGTTCACCTTCCAGCACGAGTGTGGTTGCCTCCTGGACAGTGGCGTCGTTATGGGGGTGCGGGTATTGCGCACCACACCCAGATGACACCCGCCAGAGGGGTGGCACCTGTCAGCAGGGAAACCGCTAACACAGCACCACTGACACTGATCTGCATCTCTCGCTGGCTGTTTGGGTTACCATTTCTGCCCCTGGCTGTCTCCCTGTCTAACGCAGCAGAACGGACCGAAGCCGCTTTCCCCTCCTCGGCTGTTTACGTGTGCACAGGAGGAGGGATACCGCTGTGCATACCCCATGCGGATCTGAGGTCTGTGCTAAGTTTATTACACTGTAGATGGACAGAGGAGGGGGTCAGATTGACCAGGAAACGGGGCAAGTTACTGCGTCTGATAGAACCTTATGAAGTGTCCCCTTGGGGGAGATTTACTACAACTGGAGCGTGCAAAACCTGGTGCAGCTGTACATTAGTAACACTTCAGCTTCCACACTTTAGGTCTGGTGTGGCTTTGAAATCGTACTACTTTAGTGTGATTTCAAAGCTTCACATCAATGCGATTTGCATTTAATAGAAATCGGTAAAAAGTAGTGCAGAAACCTTTTTGATAATCGCTGTGACACGAGACGCGGCGTTATGAACGGTTCAATTGCAGGAAATGGGATGCGTCTTTTCATGCGATTTCAAACTGTCAAATCACATGACAAGTCGCACCAGGGTGACAGGGGGGGGGCTTATTTTCAAAGCTAAGTTGAAGTTGGAAGCTGATTGGCTGCTATCAGTGTTAATTTTAGCAGCAAATTTCAATTCAGTTTTAGTCTTATGCCGCGTACACACGACCGGACTTTTTGACAGCAAAGGTCCGACGGAACGAGTCCGTCGGACAATTCGATCGTGTGTGGGCTCCATCGGACCTTTGCTTGCCAAAAATCCAGCTGACTTTAGAAATGGAACATGTTTTAAATTTTTCCACCGGAACTCCACCTGACCGAGAAATCCGTGTGTATGCCAGTCCAACGGACAAAAACCGACTCTAGGGCAGCTACTGGCTATGAACTTCCTTATTCTAGTCCAGTCGTACGTCATCACGTTCGAATCCGTCGGACTTTGGTTTGATTGTGTGTGTGGCCAAGTCTGTTCATTCGGAAAGTCTGTCAGAACTCCGTCGGAAAGAGCGTCGGACCTAGTCCCTCAAAGTCCGGCCGTGTGTACGTGGCATTAGTCTTGGGACTAAAATGGCATTTTAGTCCCATTAAAATCTTCTGCAATTGTTTTAGTTTTAGTCGTATTTAGTCGACTACATTTCCAGTACATTTTAGTCGTCTAAAATCTAATGGGTGTAATTCAGTTGTAATGCATTAGTTAACATTTCTCTACAATTTGCAAACTCATTATATACTGCTAAAGTGAAAAAATCTAATATCTTATTTATTATTACATTGAGGTATGAACATTCACTACAGACCAAGGTTAATTTTGAAGTCAAATTTCTATTTAGTTTTAGTCTTCTGCCTCGTACACACAATCGCAATTCTCGTTGGAAGAAGCTCTGATGGTTTTCCCGACGGAATTCGGCTCAAGCTGTCTTGCCTACACACGTTCACATCAAATTCCGATAGTTTATAACGCGGTGACGTACAACACGTACGACGGGACTAGAAAAAGGAAGTTCAATAGCTTCTGTCTCGTAGTTGAATCTAAGCATGCGTGATTTTTGGCGCATTGGAATTGCATACACACGATCGGAATTACCGATGGAAAGTTTTTCCGTTGGGAAAATTGAGAACATGCTATCAATTTTTGGCTGGCGGGAATTCGGACAGCTAAATTCAGATGGAGCGTATACACGGTCGCATTTTCTGATGAAAAGCTCTCATCAGTCTTTTTCTGTCCGGAATTTTGATCATGTGTACGCAGCATTAGTCTTTTGATTAAAATGACATTTTAGTTTTGGTCGTATTTTAGTCGACTAAAATAAGATTCATTTAGTCGACTAAAATGTTTTAGTCGCTGAAACTAACACTGGCTACCATGCACAGCTGCACCAGATTCTGAGCGCTCCAGTTTTAGTAAATATCCCCGTGTGCGACATTTCATAGTTACATACACTATATTGCAGGGACGTGCGGTGAGGTCAGTGGCTGGTGAAAATCTGGCTAGTATCAAAGCCAGATACACACAGGTTACATACGCCAGGAACGTTAGAAGAAGAGCAATAATTCTATTATTTGACCTCCTCTGTAACTCTAAGCCCTTGTACACACGGTCAGAGAATCCGTCGGAATGTGTCCTATCAGACCGTGTTGTCGGATAATCCGACTGTGTGTGGTATGCATCGGACTGATTCCGTCGGAATCTCCGTCGGACCCAATTTTCCAACATGTTGGAAATATTTTCCGACCAACTGGTTCGATCGGACATACTCCAATCATGTGTACAGAATTTTGATCGGACCAAGTGCCACGCATGCTCAGATCAAATTCTTATATCAAATCTATTGGCTACTAGCCTGAACGTAGTCCCATCGTAATGAAATTACGTCATCACGTTCTGAATGATCGGATTTTTCGACAACTTGGTCCGACCGTGTGTATGCAACAGTTTCGGACAAGATCCAACAGGCAAAATCCAACGGACAAAATCCGACGGATTTGGTTGGCAGAATGTCCAACCGTGTGTACAGGGGCTAAGTGTTGTAATCCATCTGTAAAAAATTTTAAAGTGTCGTCCATGGAGATTTTTACTAAGTACTGAAATTTTTGCGCCATGCCACGAGCTTGCGCAATTTTAAAGCGTGACATGTTAAGTATCTATGTACTTGGCGTAACATCTTTCATATTATACAAAAAATCAAATAAAAAATAGGTTATCTTTAGTGTTGTGTGTTTTTCATGAATATAAGAAGAAAAAAATTGCTGCACAAATACCATGTAACATAAAAAGTTGCAACCACCACCATTTTATTCCCTAGGGTGTCTGCTAAAACGTGTGTGTGTGTGTGTGTGTGTGTGTGTGTATAATGTTTGGGGGTTCTGAGTAACTTTCTAGTAAAAATAAATAAATTATGATTATTGTTACATGTAGGAGAAGTGTCAGCATTGGTCTGGGTGGCAAGGGGTTAATTACCATAAGTAATATATAAATAATTATTATATATTGTTTTCAAGGTAATTTACTATATTTTCAAAAACTGTACTTAACGGACAAATTACTGACGTTTTGAAGTTATAACTTCCAATAACGTGTATAGATCAATAATAAGTTATTATATTATAACATATAGCATAATATATGATTTAGCTTGATTAAAACAGTACCCTTTCCACAGCAGCGGATTCTCATTCTCCCACTTAAATTGGTTGTAAAACCTTTTACTACCACCTTCATCTACAGACAGGTAAGCCTAGATTAAAGTGTAAGTAAACCCCACTATCGTTTTCAGCCAAGAAAGCTGCCATCTTTGCCTCTGTTTAATATAAAACTACCATGGTGCTGCACATGTGATCAGTCATGACACCAGCCATTGGATGGTTTTAACAGTTTGATTGAGAGCATAACCAATGGGAGTGTTGCATTTCCCGCATGCCCCGGAAATGAAACGGTTTTATGGATGGGTTTACTTCCGCTTTAAAGAGGAAGTAAACCCTGATGAGTTTACTTCCTCTTTTTTTCCCTGCAAAGGTAAAGCATAATGGACTACTATGCATCGCATCGCATCACATAGTAGTCCATTATTTGTCACTTACCTGACACAGGAGCCAGCGAAGTCACCGCTGTCCCCTGTAGTCCGCCGCATCCATCTTGCTGGTGGCATCTCGCAGCTCCGCCGCTGTCATTCGGCGAAGCCGCGATGACGTCACTCCCACGCATGCGCACGGGAGTCGACAAATGCGGCAGCTCCATTCTTGGAACTGCCGCGCTCAGTGCGCCTGCGCGCCGCTGTCTACGGCGCATGCGGTCGTGCAACGCTGTACACAAATAAAATAATAAATACATTTCTTTTTAATTTCTTTTTTTTTTTTTTGTTCTTTTTAATTTCTTTTTTTTTTTTTTTTGTTCTTTTTAATTTCTGCTATAATACATATCCAATAAAAAAAAAATGAAAAACATCAAATTTCTTCATCAATTTAGGCCAATATGTATTTTGCTACACAATACGTGTATATTGATTGGTTTGTGCAAAAGCTATAGCGTCTACAAATTTATATTTTTATTTATTTATTTTTTTACTATTCTGTCGCAGTGCTGCCACATTGTGGCGAACAAATTGGGCACCTAACTTTTGGGGACGATTAACACTAATACAGTGATCAGTGCTAAAAATATGCACTGTCACTGTACTAATGACACTGGCTGGGAAGGGGTTAACATCTGGGGTGATCAAAGGGTTAAGTGTGTCCCTATGGGGTGCTTACTAACTGTGTAGGGGTTGCTCTGATTGGGGGAACACAGAGATCCGGGTTCCTGCTTAGCAGGAACAAAAGATCTCTGTTCTCCCCTGTCAGAATGGCATTATGCCTCTCTAGAGAAAGATCATGGGTGGCCCGCTGATTGGCTCCCTCCTCTGTCCAATCAGCCCCCCCCCCAGAACCTACTGCACGAAGTGATGCAGTTAATGTGTGGAAGACTGGTTAATGGCATCCCAGGCCGTAGGCTTCAATATTCAGTTGGCTCTGCCCTTTGCAGCTATAACAGCTTCAACTCTTCTGGGAAGGCCGTCCACAAGGTTTAGGAGATGTGTCTATGGGAATGTTTGACCATTCTTCCAGAAGGGCATTTGTGAGGTCAGGCACTGATGTTGGACGAGAAGGCCTGGCTTGCAGTCTCTGCTCTAATTCATCCCAAAGGTGTTCTATCGGATTGAGGTCAGGGCTCTGTGCGGGTCAGTCAAGGTCCTCCATCCCAACCTCGCTCATCCATGTCTTGCTTTGTGGACACAGTACTTTTTTTTTTTTTTCAGCACACACACATGCAGTGGTGTGGACCGGCCTGAGACAAGGTTCTAGGGAGCACACAGAATCTGGTGTAGCTCTGCTTAGTAACCAGCTTCCAGGTTTTAGGGTCCGTTTACACAGGGGCAACACGACTTTGAGCGAGACTTTGGGAGGCAACTTGGACACGACTTGAGTGTGAATCGCAGCACGACTTGAGGCAACTTATAAGGCAACTTGAAGTTGCTTCCAGGAGAGGGGACTTTGCCAGTGGCCAATCACATAATAATCAGCTCTGTGGGAGGGAGGGGTTTGCCTAGAAAACGATTTTTACTTCCTGGAAAGTTGCTTCAGTTAAGGGCCGGTTCACACTGCGGCGCGAGGCGAGGCGACACGGCTCGCCTCGCCTCGCTCCCGCAAGTCGTCCCCATTGAGTACAATGGAACCGTTCTGAGAGGAGCGACTCGAGTCGCTCCGACTCAGAAAAAAGGTTCCTGTACTACTTCGGGGCGACTTCGGGGGCGACTTGCATTGACTTCTATGCAGAAGTCCTCTGCAAGTCGCCGCTGACCCCCCCTGCAAGTCGCGGCGAGGAAGTCGGAGACGCCTCGCCGCGGCTCGCAGTGTGAACCGGCCCTAAGACAGGGGATCCGACTTGGAGGCAACTTCCATTGAAATCAATGGGTACAAGTTGCCTAGAAGTCGGATTGAAGTAGTACAGGAACCTTTTCTGAAGTCGGAGCGACTTCAGTAGTGTACATTAAGACGGCTCCATTCACTTACATTGATTTTTAAATGTTGCGCGACTTGAGGCAACTTGGGACGACTTCAAGTCGGATCCAAAGTTGCTCCTGTGTGAATGGACTCTGTCAAAGCTTAATTAAACAAGCTGAACTTAGAAGCTGATTGGTTACTATGCACAGCTGCACCAGTTTTAGTAAATCTCCCTTAATTGCGCCTTGTTTTGCGGTGAAGGTGCGGTGGGACTGTGCTGGAATAGCCGCCCAACGCAGTCCCGTCTCCCCTGGTGTGATTGGACCCTAAATATTTAGCAGTCAGACCTTTTTTATGTTCAAATGTCAATCAAAGAACTTCTCATCCCAAGGAATACAGTACATGACAACATCAGCTGCTTATAAAATAAGTATAATTTTATAATCACTTTAAGAAAGGATGCCTTCAACCGTTTCACACTGGGGCGGTGTCGGCGGTAAAACGCTGCTATTTTTTTAGCGGTGGTTTTCTGCTAATTTTGCAGCGCTTTTCGGTCGCTAGTGGGGCGCTTTTACCCCCCCCCCCCCCCGTGCTAGTGGCAGAGAAAGGGTTAAAACCACCGCAAAGCGCCGCTGCAGCATCACTATGCCAATGGTATAGCCGCGCGGCCCAATTAATTTCAATGGGCAGTAGCGATGGAGGAGTGGTGTATACACCGCTCCAAAGATGCGTCTTGCAGGACTTTTTTTACCCTCAGGGTTTCACACTGGAGACACAGCAGCGGCTCTTCCAGGGCGCTATTTGTAGCGCCTGCAAAGCACCCCAGTGAGAAAGCGGTCTTACAGCAAAAACATAAAAGAAGCTCCTTTCACCGCTCCAAAGATGCTGCTAGCAGGACTTTTTTTACCGTCCTGCCAGCGCACCGCTCCAGTGTGAGATCCCTCGGGGCTTTCACACTGGAGACACAGCAGGGCGCACTGCAGGCGCTATTTTTAGCACTGTAGCGCCTACAAAGCGCCCCAGTGAGAAAGCGCTCTTACAGCAAAAGCATAAAGGTTGTAAAAAAATAAAAATAAAATAAAGTATAAGTTGTATAACGCTTTCCTTCTCTGTGCCCACCAAACCCCTCACCTCCTACTCCATGCTCATTTGCTGAGAGATTTACAAGATCAAGCCAATGAATTCCTCCACTTTTGAGCTGGCACATATTTGCTAAAGGAGTTGGATGGTATTTTTGTAATTAATAATATGCAAAGTTATAACTCCGAAAAAAGCTCACATAGGGATACAGTAGCGGAATTTGATCCAGGAGATGATGCAATTACCCTCGAGGGGGGCTCAGAAAAAATAAAATCCTTCTGTAGCTTAAAATTGGCAGCAGTTGCCCAGGCAGCCAGTAAACTTGCATTTTCAAGTTGCACGATGGCAGGCTCCATTGCCAGTACTGGTTTAGTGGTGTAGCTACACAGGAGATAAAGCCTGCAACTAAGAAGTTTTGTTTTTAAATAAAATCTGCAGTCCATTTTTAAGAAAGTAAGGTAAAGAGGAATTATAATTCCTCAAATTTTGTTTACGATACCTTGATGGCGATCGGATTCCGGAGCGTGTTCCTGTAGGGAAATGCCTGGGAGTCCTGTATATGTTGGCAGCTTTGCTCCTGGAGATGTATGTGAAATCCTGTAGTGAGCTGTTATTATTATCAGTCTCTTGGCTGCTGTGTAGAGGAGGGATCACACACAGCTGAGCTGAACAAGACACAGCAATCCCCTCTCCAAAGGATCATAACACGTCATCCCTTCCGGTTAACAGGTCCTATGCGTAACCAGCACCACCTTTTTCTCATTAACAAGAATTGCCGGATTTTTTTTTTTTTTTTTTGTTTAACCACTTGCTTACTGGGCACTTAAACCCCCCTCCTGCCCAGACCAATTTTCAGCGCTGATGCACTTTGAATGACAATTGCGCGGTCATACAACACCGTACCCAAATTAAATTTTTAGCATTTTTTTTTACCACAAATGGAGCTTTATTTTGGTGGTATTTAATTACAGCTGGGAGTTTTATTTTTTGCTAAACAAACAAAAAAAAGATGCAAAATAAAAAAATAAAAATAAATCATGTTTAATAGTTTGTTATAAAATTTTGCAAACGGGTAATTTTTCTCCTTTATTGAATTGCGCGGATGAGGCGGAGCTGGTGGGCACTGATAGGCGGAGCTGGTGGGCACTGATAGGCACAGATAAGGTGGTACGATGGGCACAGATAAGGCAGCACTGATGGGCACAGATAAGATGGGCACGGATGGGCATTGATGGGTACCACTGATAGATGGGACTGATGGGCTCTGATGGGTGGCTCTGATGGGTGGCTCTGATGGGTGGCTCTGATGGGTGGCTCTGATGGGTGGCTCTGATGGGTGGCTCTGATAGGCGTCACTGATGGGCACTGGTACATGACACTGATGGGCACGGATATGTGGCACTTAGGTGCAGCACTTTATGTGCGAGGCAGATTGTGGGCACTGATGGGTGGCACTGGGTGGCACTATGGGCACTGATGGGTTGCACTTTTTGCTATATTTTAGGTGGCACTGGCAGGGGGCAGATGGGCACTGATGAGCTGGCCGTGATCGGGACTGAAGTCCCTCTCGCGGCCGCCGGTGATCGGCTTTTTTTTTTTCTCCTCACTGGTAAGGGGTCGGGAGTAAGAGCAGCCTGATGCATACTTACATGCCTTTCAGTGCACACGCTCAGTGAAGCCTGGTTTTCCAGAGGTCTCACGTCTCTACTGCAGTCCCTGCCACAATAAGGTAATACAGGGGTCCCACGCAGCTCTGAGATTCCTCCCCCCCCCCCCCCACTGGATTCCGGTGGTCCTCGTGCACACGCGCGAGCGCGCTCCTGGGCTAATGGAGGAGGGGGGAGTGTGGTTGTGAGCCGTGAACGTTGGTGTGCACGGCGCTGTACTGCGCAGGCGCCAGGCAGCAGTTTTAAAAGCCCAGAGCGTCAGGGGGCTGTAAGTGAGAGACACAGGAGCTGTGGGCAGTAAGCATCCCAGGGGATTGGATCCAGGCAAACCTTAGACACCTGCTCAGCATCAGGTTGTGCAGTTTAAACATATATATTTTATTGTGAGACTTTTAGCACAACAGTGATTGCACTTTGTACTAGTACCTCTGCTTGTAGCTTAGGACTATGTCTCCTCATAAGAGGGTCTCAGGGGGAGGTAACAAGAGCACTGGTAAATCACCGCCTAGGTCCAGGGGTTCTAAAAATGCCTGTAAGTTACCACCCCCCCCCCCCCCCTGCAAGACTGGAGCCAGCCTCACAGGATGAGTCAGTGCCCCTGTCAGGTTTTGCAGCCTCTCCTAATGTTTCAGCCCCGGTATATGTCACTGAGGACTCCCTTAGGGCTACATTTGAGGGTTTTGAAGGGAGAATCATGAATTTTATTTCTGCTTCCCTGAAAGATCGCAGGAAAAGGGGTAGATCCCCTCCCTCTGCTGAGATTCCTCTTTCAGATGGTTCTTCTGACAATGAGGAGAGATCCCTATCTTGGGACAGGGATCTTGAGCAGTCGGAGGAAGAGGAGATAGTCCCCTCCTCCCAGGCGCTCAGAAAGCAGGTGCAGTATTATACTGAATTGGTGCGTCCAACATTCAGAATGCCTGCTGCTGAAGTCGCTACATCCTCTGTTTCTTCCCTAGGAGTCAGGAATGTCCCACAGACTGCTTTTTCCTTCCCAATTCATCCCTTAATGGATAAATTCATGTTTCGGGATTGGGGACATCCCGATAAACTGTTTACTCCTCCTAAAAGGTTTTCTGTGCATTATCCTCTGGAGGAAAGTTTCACCAAGAAATGGGGGGTCCCATCTGTCGATGCGGCTGTTTCTTGCGTGAATAAAAACCTGACCTGTCCGTTGGATAATGCTCAGGTATTTAAAGATCCAACTGATAAGAGGTTGGAAACCTTATTAAAAGCCTCCTTTTTCCATGACTGGCGCTGTAGTGCAACCTACAGTCGCAGCCGTGGGGTTGTGTCAGTTCCTCAAGGAACAGGTTAAGCAGATGCTTGGCCTCCTTCCCAGTGAGGAAGTGGAGAATTATGCAGAAATACCTCAAATTCTGTGTTTTATGATTGATGCGATTTTGGACTCTGTCCAACAGGCATCTCGTTTGTCTCTCCTGTTGGTACACATGCGAAGGGCCCTGTGGCTAAAGAATTGGGCAGCCGAGCTATCATGCAAGAAGCATTTGATTGGGTTCCTGTTTAAAGGGGAATGTTTGTTTGGAGAAGAATTAGACAAATTCGTCCAAAAAATTTGAGGGGGTAAATCTACTCTCCTTCCAGTCAAAAGGAACAAACGTCCATCTTTTAGGCGTTTTTATATACAGCTTACCTGTAAAATCCTTTTCTTGAGTACATCACGGGACAAACCCTCTTGGGTTTTACGTGGTTTCCTATTAGTTTGCTACAAAACTGAGGTGCCTCCCATATGGAAGGGGTTATATAGGGGAGGAACTCTCCTTAATTGGGGTTAACCAGTGTCCAATCACCAGAGGTGCCTATATAACCCACTATGTAATGAGCTCCTGTGTCCCGTGATGTACTCTCAAGAAAAGGATTTTACAGGTAAGCTGTATATAAAAATCCTATTACATAGATTCATTACCCACAGAGTGATATATTTCAAGCATTTCTTTCTTTTAATATTTTGATGATTATGACTAGGTATGAGCCGATTCGGTTCACATCCAGAACATGCGAACAGACCGAAAGTTTGCGCGAACTCTCGAACACCATTAACGTCTATGGGACTCGAACGTGAGAAATCAAAAGTGCAAATTTTAAAGGCTAATATTCAAGTTATTGTCCTAAAAGGGGTTTGGGGACCCGGGTCCTGCCCAAACATTTGTTTTGCTGTCTGTGCTCCTATTCAGAAGATTTCACCTCACTTTCTGTCCCAAAGACAATTGGATTTAGAGCATTTGGGTTTTTTAGGGAAACAAGTATTGGTGATTAAAGCATCAGTGGAGGAGACACATTTTTCCCATATTAACTCTTACAGGGGAGAATTTCCCTTCCTAGGGGTAAATTTCCTCTCACTTCCTGTTGTCTCCCTCCGTTTGTAAGTAGGAATCATTTGTAAGTCGGATGTTTGAAAGAAGGGGCCTGCCCTTTATATGCTGCAGAAATTTGGGCCTTAGGTGATGGTAGTACCAGAACACTGTAAGCCCTCCCAGTTACTCTTGGTGGGTGCTGGAACGGGCCTTGTTGTGAAATATTATATAAAGAATTGTAATTACACGCTTCTGTTGAACAGGGGCAGAAAAACTGGGTTTTAGGCACTGGTGCTGGTGCCACAACACTGCAACCCCTCACGGATACTCTAGCTGAGCGCAGGAACAAGCCCCGCTGCAAAATATTGCAGCAAAAATTGTAATTACATGCCCCTGTTAAACAGGGACAGAAAAATTGGGCCGTAGCCACTGGTGGTGGTGCCAAAAATGTTCTTACAAGCTATCAACATGAACATTGAGGAGGAACATCAGCATCAGGTGCTTGGTAGCTGGTGATCCAAGACTGATTCATGTTTATGAAGGTGAGACAATCAACCGAGTCGGTGGACAGGCGCACTCTGTGACCGCGGTTACAAAGCCTCCAGCAGCACTGAATGTGCGTTCCGAAAGAACGCTGCATACAGGACAGACCAGTAGCTCAATTGCATACTGTGCAAGCTCTGGCCAGTGATCCATCCTCAAGACCCAGGATTTTTAGTTGGAAAGGTCTCCAAGTCTGGTCTTGCCTCTAGGTATTCCTGCACCATCTAAATCAGACACTGGCGATGGTTGCTGGAACCGATCAGACCTTGGGACTGCAGACTAAAAAATTGAACAAAAAAGGCCCACACCAAAGAACTTTTGGAAAAAATGTCAGCAGCACCCTGCACATGTGGAGCTCTGCGGTTTGATGCAGTCGGTTGGCTGCCCTTAAGCTGGCCCCTAGAGAGCATACTGCTTCATTGAAGATGTGCCTCCTCCTCCTCCTCTCTATCAGGCACCCACGTAGAGTCAGTGACCTCATTATCCTTTCCATCCTCGTCACTGGAGCAAACCTGGCAGTATGCTGCAGCTGGGGGAACATGGCTGCCAATTTGTCGTCCTCCTTGGGCACCCCCTCTCTCTGGGCTCACGTTACTGCCTTCCTCAATCTGGGTACCATCATCGGAGCCTTCAAAACGCTGCACATCCTCCTGCAGCATGTACCCAACACTGTGGTCAAACAGTTCGGGGGACTCCTCAGGGTATGATGGTGGGGCTAGGGAAGGAGTGACTGATGACATTGAACCGATGAAAGAGGCTGCTTTGGCAGCTGCATTGGCAGCCAAAGTACTCTGAGCCTGGGTGACAGAGGATGAGGAGAATAAGGATGGCTTGGTCATCCACTCTACCAACTCTTCTGCATGTTGTGGCTCAACACGGCCAGCTGCAGAAAAAAAGGACAAGTGTGACCTACAGCCATGTGTTGAAGATGCACCGTGTCAACGACCAGAAATGTTGGCTGTAGACACAGAGCCTGCTTGCCCTCTTTTAGTGGCCTGCGAGCATCTGCCTCTCCTTGTTGGCCTTCCAGACATACTGTATTTGATTTATTTGTAATGTATTTGAATAGGTACACCAGGAATGGCCTGCAGTAAGATGTAGCTGCACAAAGCTGGGATGTGTGTGTGTGTGTGTGTGTGTGTGTGTGTGTGTGTGTCTATATATTCTACTGATTCTGAATATACTGCAGCTATCTGAATCAACTGCCTGCCTCCTAGTATATTAGGGAGAGAACAGGGATGGTCTGCAGTGAGATCTAGCTTCACAGGATACAGTACTCAATATATTGCAGCTAACTGAGTGAACTGCCTGCCTGTAGTATATTAGGAACAGAACAACAGGAACGGTCTGCAGCAAGATCTATCTAAACTGGATACAGTGTACTGAATATACTGCAGCTAACTGAACTGCTTGCATGTAATATATTAGGAACAGAAAAACGGGAACAGTCTGCAGCGTGATCTAGCTGCACAGGATATAGTACTGAATATACTGCAGCTAACTGAATGAACTGCCTGCCTGTAGCATATTAGGAACAGAACAACAGGAACGGTCTGCAGCGAGATCTAGCTAAACTGGATACAGTATACCGAATATATTGCAGCCAACTGAATGAACTGCCTGCCTGTAGTATATTAGGAACAGGAACTGTCTGCAGCGAGATCTAGCTGCACAGGATACAGTACTGAATATACTGCAGCTAACTGAACTGCCTGCCTGTAGTATGAGGAACAGAACATCAGGAACGGTCTGCAGTGAGATCTAGCTAAACTGGATCAACTGCCTGAAGTAGATTACAAATAGTACAGCAGGAATGGTCTGCAGCAAGATCTAGCTGCACAGAATACAGTACTGAATATACTACAGCTAACTGAATGAACTGCCTGTAGTATATTAGGAACAGAACACCAGGAATGGTCTGCAGCAAGATCTAGCTGCACAGGATACAGTACTGAATATACTGCAGCTAACTGAACTGCCTGCCTGTAGTATATTAGGAACAGAACAGGAACGGTCTGCAGTGAGATCAAGCTAAACTGTATCAACTGCCTGCAATAGATTAGAAATAGTACAGCAGGAACGGTCTGCAGCGAGATCTACCTAACTGAATAAACTGCCTGCTCAAAGTAAATGAAATTCTCTCTCTCTCTCCCTCTCCCTCTCCCTCTCCCTCTCCCTCTCCCTCTCCCTCTCCCTCTCCCTCTCCCTCTCCCTCTCTCCATTACACAGGGCTGACATGCAGACGGCCTTATATAGTGTGGGGCATGTACTTAACCCCGTGAGCCATTACATAAGACCAAAATATTTTTTATTTTTAACCACCTTGCGCCCGCCCTATAGCCGAATGACGGCCGTAGAGCAGGCGCGTTCGTCCGGGAGGCCGTCCCTGGACGTCCTAATGTTTACTTCCGCAATGCGCGCCGCCGCGGGCGCGCATCGCGGAAGTTCTGTGTTCGGCACGTCCCCCGGGGACAGGCAAACACAGATCGCTGTAAACGGCCAATCACAATGGCCGTTTACAGCGTGATCGGCGTGTCCAATGGGAGATGCTCTCATATGTAAACATATGAGATCATCTCTCAACGCCGCTCTCCCTCCTCACAGAGTGTGAGAAGGGGAGAGATGAACGGCTGCAGCGGCAGCCGTTCTGGCTTGAGTTAATAAAAAAAAAAGTAAAAAAAAAAAAGTGCCATCCTCCCCCAGTGCCATCTGTCGTCAGTGCCACATAGTGCCATCTGTCATCAGTGCCATTTGTCATCAGTGCCACCCGTCAGTGTCACGTGCCATCTGTTGTCAGTGTCACGTGTCATCAATGCCACTTATCAGTGCCATCTGTCATCAGTGTCACGCGTCATCGGTGGCACGTATTAGTGCCATCTGTCATCGGTGGCACGTATTAGTGCCATCTGTCATCGGTGGCACGTATTAGTGCCATCTGTCATCGGTGGCATGTATTAGTGCCATCTGTCATCGGTGGCACGTATTAGTGCCATCTGTCATCGGTGGCACGTATTAGTGCCATCTGTCATCGGTGGCACGTGTCATTGTCCTGGTGCTTCAAAAGTGTAATAAGTAGTCAACAAGTTAGATGTGTAATTTATGTTCCTAGAACACATGATGGCGCTACCTGCATGTTGGGCCTCTCTATGTGGCCAGGCTGTGAAAAAGTCCCACACATGTGGTATTGTAATACTCAGGAGTAGCAGAATTTTTCGGGGGGTGTCATTTGTGGTATACACATGCCACGTGAGAGAAATAACCTATTACAATGACAATTTTGTGGAGAAAAAAAAAAGAAAAATCTTAATTTTGCAAAGAATTGTGGGAAAAAAAATGACAACATCAAAAACCTCACCATGCCTCTTACTAAATACCTTGGAATGTCTACTTTCCAAAAAGGGGTCATTTGGGGGGTATTTGTACTTTCCTGACTTGTTCGGGTCGCAAGAAATGAGATAGGCCACCAGTACATCAGATGTGATCAATTTTGTGCGATTCGCACCACAGCTTGTAGACTCTCTAACTTTCACAAAGTACAAATAATATCCACTAATTTGGGTTATTTTTACCAAAGATATGTAGCAGTATAAATTGTGGCCAAAATTTATGAAGAAAAATTTATAATTTGCATAATTCTGTCACAGAAACAAAGATATGCGTTTTTTTTCAAAATTTTCAGTCTTTTTTTTTCATTTATAGCGCAAAAAATAAAAACCCCAGAGGTGATCAAATACCACCAAAAGAAAGCTCTATTTGTGGGGGAAAAAAGGACAAAAAATAAATTTGGGTACAGTGTTGCATGACTGAGTAATTGTCATTCAAAGTGTGAGAGCACCGAAAGCTGAAAATTGGTCTGGGCAGGAAGGGTGTTTAAAGTGGTTGTAAACCCTTACAAACCACTTTGACCTACAGGTAAGCCTAGATTAAGGCTTACCTGTAGGTCCAAGCAATATCTCCTAAACCTATATGGTTTAGGAGATATTTGCCCGAAAACGGGCACCGCTGTCTACGGCGCATGCGCCGTAGACGGCGGCGCGCAGGCGCACTGAACGCGGCAGTTCCAAAAATGGAGCTGCCGCATTTGTCGACTCCCGTGCGCATGCGCGGGAGTGACGTCATCGCGGCTTCGCCGAATGACAGCGGCGGAGCTGCGAGACGCCACCAGCAAGATGGATGCGGCGGACTACAGGGGACAGCGCGACTTCGCTGGCTCCTGTGTCAGGTAAGTGACACATAATGGGCTACTATGCGATGCACAGTAGTCCATTATGCTTTACCTTTGCAGGAAAAAAAAAAAGAGGAAGTAAACTCATCAGGGTTTACTTCCTCTTTAAGTGCCCAGTAAGCAAGTGGTTAATACAGAAATGTTGGCTTACTGAAAAGTTTGTCCTTGTATAGTATGCACTTGATACTTGGTCGGGACTCCTTTTGCTTAAATTACTGCATCAATGCATCGTGGCATAGAGGCAATTAGCCTGTGGCACTGCTAAGGTGTTAAAGCGGGAGTCCGCCGGGACTCCGCGTTTTTTTTTTTTTTTTTTAAAGCCAGCAGTTACAAATACTGCAGCTGCTGACTTTTAAAATAGTGACACTTACCTGTCCAGCGCTCCCGCGATGTCGGCACCCGAAGCCGATCGCTAGGTCGTCTGTCGGGTCCTGCCGCCGCCATCTTGGGTATGGGAATCAGGAAATGGAGCCTTTCGGCTTCACTTCCCGGTTCCCTACTGCGCATGCGCGAATTGCGCTGCGCAATAAGGACGCTCCCCGCTGCCTCTGGGATCTGTGTGTTTCCCAGCAGGCAGCGGGGCACTTGCGGGAAGGGGCGGGCACTTGTGGAAAGGGGCGTAAGTTACGCCCCTTTCCGCAGAGAGCTATCCCAGAAGTGGGTGCAGTTACCTGGATTATCCAGGTAACTGCACCCCCCTCCCCCCTGAAAGGTGCCGATTGTGGCACCGGAGGGGGGGAGGGTTCCGATGAGCGGAAGGTCCACTTTAGGGTGGACCTCCGCTTTAAGGAAACCCAGGTTACTTTGATAGCGGCTTTCTGTATTGTTGAGTCTGGTGTCTCTTATCTTCCTCTTGACAATACCCCACAGATTCTCTATGGGGTTTAGGTCAGGCGAGTTTGCTGGCCAATCATGCACGAGGAAACCAGGTATTGATACTTTTGGCAGTGTGGGCAGGTGCCAAGTTCTGCTGGAAAATGAAATCAGCATCTCCATAAAGCTGGTCAGCAGAGGGAAGCATGAAGTGCTCTAGAACTTCCTGGTGGAGGGCTGCGCTGACTTTGGACTTAATAAAACACAGAGGACCAACACCAGCAGATGACATGCCTCCCCAAATCATCATTAACTGTGGAAACTTCACACTGAACCTCATGCAACTTGGATTTGGTGCCTCTCCACTCTTCCTCCTGACTCTGGGACCTTGATTTCCAAATTAAATGCAGAATTTACTTTCATCTGAAAAGAGGACTTTGGGCCACAGTCCTGTGCTTTTTCT
Source organism: Lithobates pipiens (assembly GCF_037356315.1). NCBI lineage: Eukaryota > Metazoa > Chordata > Amphibia > Anura > Ranidae > Lithobates > Lithobates pipiens. The sequence continues at coordinate 17,692,444 of NW_027507825.1, forward strand.
CCTTAGCCCAGGTAAAACACTTCTGACATTGTCTCTGGTTCAGGAGTGGCTTGACACAAGGAATGCGACAGTTGTAGCCCATGTCCTGGATACGTCTGCGTGTGAACCAGACGTATCCAGGACATGGATACACCAGCTGTAATCCACTCCTTGTGAATCTCTTCCAAATTCTCGATGGCCTTTGCTTCACAAACCTCTCAAGGATGCTGTCATGAAGATCCTGCCAGTATCCGGCGCCCCAGTTCCCATGGTGCGAGATTGCGGGTGCCGTTGCACGCGCGTGCCTCTGTTGGCATCAGACGGGTTATTTAAACCTGCCTGCTGCAGGCGGTCTCTGCTGTCTGCTCTACAGCATTGTGTGCCCAAAACCTGATCTGAGACTTTACCTGTGTTAAGACCCGGCTTATCTGTGACCAACCTGTTATCCGCCTGTACCCGACTCCGGCCTGTTTGTGACTACCCTCCTGCCTGCCTCTCTGTACCTTTTGCTGCCAGCCTGATATCTGACCCGGCCTGTTTGACTATCCAGTCTGCTGCGCTGATCCGGTCTGTTAATCCAATCCACTCTCTTGATGCTGCCAGGCAACCGTGCCCCTCCTTACTCCTGTGTCTTCTTTTACCTTACCAGGGGACCAAGAGTGGGAGCCGTAAGGGAGGACTTCCTCTGCAATTCGGGCTCAAAGCTCAGGTACGTGACAGATGCGGTTATCCCTGTTGCTTGTGCACCTTTTTTCTATGACACTTTTTCCTTCCACTTAACTTTCTATGAATACAGCACTCTTTAGCAATGACCTTTTGTGACTTACCCTTCTTGTGGAGGGTGTCAATGCCTGTCTTCTGGACAACTGTCAAGTCAGCAGTCCGACATGATTGTGTAACGTACTGAAGCAGACTGAGAGACCATTAAAGTGGTTGTAAACCCTTACAAACCACTTTGACCTACAGGTAAGCCTAGATTAAGGCTTACCTGTAGGTCCAAGAAATATCTCCTAAACCTACACGGTTTAGGAGATAGTTACCTGAAGACAGGCACCGCTGTCTATGGCGCATGCGCTGTAGACATCGACGCACAGGCGCACTGGGTAAGCCGCAGATCGCGCCGGTATGCCGCGAGTGTCGGCTCCCATGCGCATGCGCGGGAGTGACGTCATCGCTGCTCTGGCGAATCACAGCGCCGGAGCAGCGAGACCCACCAAGAAGATGGATGCTCCGAACTACAGGGGACAGCGGTGACTTCGCTGGCTCCTGTGTCAGGTAAGTGACACATAATGGACTACGATGCGATGCGATGCATAGTAGTCCATTATGCTTTACCTTTGCTGGGAATCAAAGAGGAAGTAAACCCATCAGGGTTTACTTCCTCTTTAAGGGCTCAGGAAACCTTTACAGGTGTTTTGAATTAATTAGCTGATTAGAGTGTGACATCATGAGTCTACAATATTAACCTTTTTCACAATATTCTAATCTTCTTAGATACTGAATTTTGGGTTTTCACTAGGTGTAAGCCATAATAATCAAAATGAAAAGAAAGAAATGCTTGAAATATATCACTGTGTGTAATGAATCTACGTATATAATATATGGGTTTTACTTTTTTTTTTTCCCTTTTTTGAATTGAATTACTGAAATAAATTAACTTTTTGATGATGCATCTGTATGCCTTCCAAGTTGGAGAATAGCAAGTACTGAATCCACTGGACCTTCAAGAGAGTCGGAACTTGCATTTTCAGGAACAGAGGTTGCACGGCGGCAGTCACCATTGACTGTTTGAAATAAAACTTGCATTTCATCCTTTAGCAAGTTAAGGAAAAGTTATAAGTGCCTCAAATTTATTTACAATACATTGACAGTGGTCGGATTCTGGAGCGTGTTCCTGGAGGGAGTTGCCTAAGAGTCCTCTATGGCTATAAACCAATAGATGTCCGCAGCAGACGTGGATCACAGAAAGCCCTCCAATCTCAGCAAGTCAGCGCATTACACCACCTGAGTCATCACTCCAACAGTAAATATCCCGCACAGAAATGGGTAATACTCAGTGTACCCACTGTATCAACATCATACAAAGAGAACTATCCATAGTGAAGATCAGTTGGAAAATAAATGTTTCCTCGGTGTATACACTTACATTAAGAATAGACCATCCAGAGCTTCTATATCAATCCAGAGACTCCGTGTACCAGAATCAAAAGATGGCCACAGCAAGTCTTGCATGCATGGTTGACATATGTTTAGGCTCCGCCCTATGCATTTTGTCACATATGACGTCATCAGGAGCACCTGATGACATAATTGTTGTACAATGTGGTAGATGCACATTATTTACCTCTGCCCTTTTTTTTTTCTTTTCATTTTTTTATTATCTGAACTCCAGATATGCTCTTAATTGCATATTAACATTGGTCCAGCTTGGCACAATGTAATAATGCATATCTAATACCTGATGGGTTGCACCTAATGGGTCATACTTGATGGGTCAACCCATACAGGTTGAACTGGATGGACTGACGTCTTTAGTCAACCTTACCAACGATGTAACTATCTAGCTGTGAAAGCTGGAAAGCATTGTAGTTAGTACTACTACAATCTCCACCATCTTGCATCACTACCATCAGGGGATTGCTTGCTTAGCACTGTGGCCATTTACAAAATGCCTTGTAATTTTTTTTCCAATGAAAAAAACGATCCTCTTATTGGATGAAGTTGAGATCTTGACATCAACACCCCTCATCTCCACCTTGTCCAATAAGAGAATACAAGAGAAGGTTGATGCACTGGACCCAAAAGATCATGGTGATCACTGTAGCACTACTACAGTGATTGTCAGCTTCAACAGTAGCCCCTCAGGAATAAAATATGCGTACTTACATTGTACCAAGCTGGGCCAATGTAAGTAAGCACTTAATCACTTTCAGCCCCGGACCATTTTCCTGGCTTAGGACCAGACCACTTTTTGCGATTCGCCACTGCGTCGCTTTAACTGACAATTGCGCGGTCATGCGTCGTGGCTCCCAAACAAAATTGATGTGTTTTTTTTTTTTTTTTTTTTTTACACAAATAGAGCTTTCTTTTGGTGGTATTTGATCACCTCTGCGGTTTTAAATTTTTTGCGCTATAAACAAAAAAAGAGCAACAATTTAGAAAAAAATGCATTATTTTTTACTTTTTGCTATAATAAATATCGCCAAAAGTGTATATATAAAAAAAAAAAATTTCCCTCAGTTTAGGCCGATACGTATTCTTCTACATATTTTTGGTAAATAAAAAAAAAAAAAAAAAAAACGCAATAAGCGTATCTTGATTGGTTTGCGCAAAAGTTATAGCGTTTACAATATAGGGGATAGTTTTATGGCATTTGTTATTAATAATTTTTTTTTTTTCTTTAAGAACACATACTTGTATAGATTTTAGAGTCACTTTAAGATCATACCTGGTGTTTAGCGTATATAGATATACCGTACCGTGGCGATTTATCAGAGAGAATGTTAATTGATAAGATTGATAGTAGCTCTGAAATTAATGAGCTCGCTGGTGTCATGACTCCCACACTGTAAATCCTGATGTTGCACATTTTCTGAATATTTTGTATGTGAACCGTTCAAACCCCCAGTCTCTGCTTCACTTACTTCCTCCCCAGGTCATAAACATAGCTCAGTACTACCTTGCACAATTATAGTTTATGAAACGCCAGTGCAGAGCTGAGATTTAGAAGTCAGTCTTGCATACAAGACATTCCATCCAATATTCATACATATCTGAGGATAATTGATCCTAATGGACCCATTGCCCCCATGCAGTGATCCCTAACTAGCGGCAATGGAGACCACTCTGCAGTTTCTCTGATGCCGCTTTGTCTTGTCTCTCAGCCTGCATATTGCCATCTTGTGCCATTTACTGCAGCATTACGCTTTTAGCACAGAGAACATGTGTGAATATGAATGCTACTCCTGTCCTTTCACATTTTTTGCACTCATTACTTTAATGCCCCGTACGCGGTCGGACGTTCTTCTTTTTTTTTTTTTTTTTTTTTAAGACGTATTTTGGCCCAAACTTGTTTTGCATACACACGGTCATACAAAGTTGTCAGAAAATCCGATTTATGACATACAACAGGACTATAAAGAGGCCAATAGCTTTCGTCTCGTAACTTATTCTGAGCATGCGTGGCACTTTGTGCGTCGGAATTGTCTACACACAATCGGAATTTTAAGAAATCGGATTTTGTTGTCGGAAAATTTTAGATCCAGATCTCAAATTTTGTGTGTCCGAAATTCAGACGGAAAAGGTCAGATGGAGCCCGCGCACAATTGGAATTTCCAACACCGTCCGATCGCACATTTTCCGTCGGAAAGTCCGATGGTGTGTACAGGGCATTAGGCAGCTAAATCCTCATCAATTGGCTTCCAATGCACAGCAGCAGCTCAAAAAACTGGCACACTTTAATGCACAACAGATACACTGGGGTGCACATTCTAAGTAAACGACACAACACATCAAATACCCTGTGTTAGTGCGTGTTGTGGTAACATATGGTAAAACATACACTTTAACGCGATATTAAACCCATCTTCGGAACTTTGCCCTTTATTTAAAAGAGAAGTACAGTGGTGTGAAAAAGTGTTTGCCCCCTTCCTCATTTCCTGTTCCTTTGCATGTTTGTCACACTTAAGTGTTTCGGAACATCAAACCAATTTAAACAATAGTCAAGGACAACACAAGTAAACACAAAATGCAATTTGTAAATGAAGGTGTTTATTATTAAAGGTGAAAAAAAATCCAAACCATCATGGCCCTGTGTGAAAAAGTGATTGCCCCCCCCCCCCTTGTTAAAACGTACTATAACTGTGGTTGTCCACACCTGAGTTCAATTTCTATAGCCACACCCAGGCCTGATTATTGCCACACCTGTTCACAATCAAGGCATCACTTAAATAGGAGCTGCTTGACACACTAAGGTCCACCAGAAGATCCTTAAAAGCTACACATCATGCCGAGACCCAAAGAAATTCAGGAACAATTGAGAAAGAAAGTAATTGAGATCTATCAGTCTGGAAAGGGTTATAAAGCCATTTCCAAAGCTTTGGGAATCCAGCGAACCACAGTGAGAGCCATTATCCACAAATGGCGAAGACATGGAACAGTGGTGAACCTTCCCAGGAGTGGCCGGCCGCCCAAAATTACCCCAAGAGCGCAGCGACGACTCATCCAAGAGGTCACAAAAGACCCCACAACAACGTCCAAGGAACTGCAGGCCTCACTTGCCTCAGTTAAGGTCAGCGTTCATGCCTCCACCATCAGGAAAAGACTGGGCAAAAATGGCCTGCATGGCAGAGTTCCAAGGAGAAAACCACTGCTGAGCAAAAAGAACATCAAAGCTCGTCTCAATTTCTCCACAACACATCTTGATGATCCCCAAGACTTTTGGGACAACATTCTGTGGACCGATGAGACAAAAGTGGAACTCTTTGGAAGGTGTGTGTCCAAGTATATCTGGCGTAGAAGGAACACTGCATTTCATAAAAAGAACATTATACCAACAGTAAAATATGGTGGTGGTAGTGTGATGGTCTGGGGCTGTTTTGCTGCTTCAGGACCTGGAAGACTTGCCGTGATAAAAGGAACTATGAATTCTGCTGTCTACCAAGAGATCCTGAAGGAGAATGTCCGACCATCTGTTCATGTACTCAAGCTGAAACGAACTTGGGTTCTGCAGCAGGACAATGATCCTAAACACACCAGCAAGTCCACCACCGAATGGCTGAAGAAAAACAAAATGAAGACTTTGGAGTGGCCTAGCCAAAGTCCTGACCTGAATCCTATTGAGATGTTGTGGTATGACCTTAAAAAGGCCGTTCATGCTTGAAAACCCTCTAATGTAACTGAATTAGGACAATTCCGCAAAGATGAGTGGGCCAAAATTCCTCCAGGACGCTGTAAAAGCCTCATTGCACGTTATCGCAAACGCTTGGTTGCAGTTGTTGCTGCTAAGGGTGGCCCAACCAGTTATTAGGTTTTAATCACTTTTTCACACAGGGCCATGATGGTTTGGATTTTTTTTTTTTTACCTTTTAATAATAAACACCTTCATTTACAAATTGCATTTTGTGTTTACTTGTGTTGTCCTTGACTATTGTTTAAATTGGTTTGATGTTTCGAAACACTTAAGTGTGACAAACATGCAAAGGAACGGGAAATGAGGAAGGGGGCAAACACTTTTTCACACCACTGTATGACCAAAGCTTTTTTGGCTATGCTTCTCTTGTGCATTCAGAATTCTAAAGCAGTTAGTCTGTGGATGTATCCCGACAATAATATCGGGATTCACCCAGATGCCTGATCAGCAGCTGGCTAAGCCTCTCAGCACACTACTGGTAGCCTGAGCCAGCTGCTCCCACGCCCTCAAATGGAAGTGATAAGGACATCAAACTTCTGTGCTCAAATGTGGTACTCAAAGACTGGTTTTGGTTCCCACTGTTTCAATTGCAAGGTGAAGGGCACCAACACACTTTGCTGCCCTCTTGGGACTAAGGATGTTCCATTTTTGCACAGTACTGAAAAACAGTGGAAAGGAGGCGCTCTGGCCTGGCGCATAACCTTTGACCACTATACACATACATAAAAGCAATCATTATACTCCAAAAAATGAGTTCATATGCACATCAATATATTCAAAGTCACAAATGCCAAATCTGTAGCACTTGCTCCCCAACACAGGAAGAAGTCATCCAGGTCCAATATTATTGACACGTTTCAAGGGGAACCTAGATGAAGAGGGGTTACCCCTTGAAATGCATCAGCCATATTGCTGCCACTCCCTCTCCTGCCTGGTGCTAGTGTGAGAACTGAAGGAGCAGATCAGAGAGTGGTGACTGACATTCACCCCCACTCTGCTCAGAGCAGACCTGAGAACTGAGCTACCAGCAGATCACTCAGTTCTCGGGTTTAGAGCCAGCGGGGGACAGCTGCAGCATCACATTGATGCTGCAGCCATATACTGTAAATGAGTATGTGTGCTTGTTGTTTTTTTTGTTTCCCTGCACTTCTCCTTTAGATTTGTAAAATGTAGTAAGTGTCTCAATATGTGAAAATGAAACACCCCTGAGGAAGTCACGTGACTGTTACGACACATGTCGGGCGGAGCTAGATGACATAGCCGAAACCGTAAGTGCCACAAGCCCTGCTGTGAAATATACTTAGCTGTTTTTCCTTTATCCTTATGTAAGTGCAAAAGTTTTAGTAAAATGTTTTTTTCCATTTACTACACCATGAGGTTCCTTTGTCTTGTAAAAGTTTACCCGCAGTGGCGGTACCGTGTTTGTTTTTTTTCAAGGGCCAGGCACTACATTTCAAGGAGTGACCAGTGACCCCTAGAACTTGAATGGAGTTCCAGAGAGAGTGAAGTCTGTTTTTTTTTTTTTTTTTTGTACCCTAGGGTGGGGAAAGTGTGGTTTGACCTGGGGAAAAACAGATCTAAGCTGGAGGTGAGCGCAACCTTGAACGGTGGTGGGAGACACTGATCACCTTTATCTGAATTGGCACAGAGAGTGGATCAATATATGAACTGTATCACTGAGTATGTGATAAAAGGACACAAAAAAAAAAAAAGTTTGCTATGGGTTTTTTCACTAAAGCTCTATGATTGTATGTTATATGTGTGCCTGATTGCGGGGGATCGCAGGACACTGGTACAGCGGGACCGGGGGTGGGGAGGGGGTCCAGTGTAAGGTCGTCATACAGATTTTCATTGGCGTTATGTTTGGTGCCAATCACACTCCTCCCTGATGGTATGGCATGATGGATAAGTATCTGCCTGTATTTCTCACCATTGAGGACACCATTGATCCTGACCGAATCTCCAACTCCATTTGCAGAAATGCAGCCCCAATCTTGGAACCTCCACCATGCTGCACTTTTGCCTGCAGGCACTCACTATTGTACCACTCTCCAGCCCTTCAGCAAACAATCTATCTCCTGCTACAGCCAAATATTTCACATTTTGACTCGTCAGTCCAGAGCACCTGCTGCCATTTTGTCTGCAACACACATAGATAAGTAGGCGCTTGCATCAAACCTACTATAAGCACACAAGTCTGATGTACATCTTAGGGAATAAGTAAAGCATAGGGAATTACTAAAGCATAAAAAGACTATGATAAAGTCCATGAAGTCCATGCAATAAAACCTTGAGAGGCAGCCCAGTAAAAAACGAGCGGCAGCTTCTGGAACAACTCAGGAAAAAGCACAGGTGCCAATCTGAGTGTAGTAAGTTAGCGAGTTTTAATACACATGCATAGGTGTGCGTAGCCTATTATATTAGGGTGTGCACCTCAAAGCTCCAACCAGGGGTGGGCTGACAACTCATGGGGCCCCCGGGCAATAGGAGATTATGGGGCCCCCAGGCAATCGGACATTATGGGGCCACACAGTATACACAAACACAGTATACAATCACACAGTATACACAGACATGTTTCTATTGGCTAAGAAGGTACTGGAGAGATGGGGCAGCTATAATCTTGGGATTTTTAGACCAAAAGGATGTTGGAGAGGGACATTTCAGAGACAGATGTAAAAAAAAAAAAAAAAGATTTTTACATACTGTCCCTGCTTTTACTGAGGTTGGCAACCCTGATGGGGGCCCCCTAGTGGCCCGGGGCCCTCGGGCATTGCCCGAGTGGCCGAATGGTCAGTCCGCCCCTGGCTCCAACACATAATATGCCTTTGTGACATATTAACTGGGTCCTTCCCCACTCAGCGTCCTAAAACAATGGGGGGGAAACGGGCAACAGAAAGGAACTGGGACAAGAGAAGTGGCATACATTGGTACCAATCCCCTGTATTTTCCTCCCGTGGCAGCTGAATATCGGCGAGAGGAAGAGGAGGAGAAGCCTACTTTCAGCTGCTGCAGAAGAAAATACAGATTGGTCCATTAATTTCCACTCCAGCCAGGTTCTGGGGGTGGGCAAGTAAAGATTGTGGCTTACCTGTCACTTGCCCACAATTGATGGGTTGCCATCTCCAGGATTAGGGTGTGCCCAGGCTCACCTGGCACACCCCTTGTGCACGCCTATGTACACATGGAGATAAAGGTAGTCACAAAGGTAAAAAAAAAAATTGTAGACATTGAGCACAAAGCACCTGCATGGTATAATTGGTTAATCATACACCTGATTATTATCTTACAAAATCCCTGACTTTGTGCAAGTGTACAAAGTGTGCTAGTGTAAGAGCTAATATTAGTTTGAAGCCAAAGGGTAGTCGCACCAAACATTGAATTTAATTAGATGTTTTTTCTGTTTGCTCACATTTTGTAAATTGAAAAAATAAACATGTAGGGAAGGTGTAGGGTGGTCGATACGTCTTCCATTTTTCCCTCTTCATTGTGCACCAAGCAAGGGTCGCATGAGAGATCTATATGTTATTATATGTCTGGGACCCCCGTGAGTCCGGTCGCGGGTCCCGCGGACTCTATCTCCATGGGGATACCCACGTTCATCTCACGTGGCGGCGATCAGCGATTTTTATTGTGACTGCGACATTATGGCGGACACATCGGACATTTTTGACACATTTTTGGGACCATTGTCATTTATAAAGCAATCTCTGCTATATAAATGCAGTGATTCCTGTGTAAATGACACTGGCAGTGAAGAGGTTAACCAGCGGGTGGCAGTGTAGGGGTTAAGTGTTCCTAGGGGTGTGTTACTAACTGTTGGGGGCTGGGCTTTCATTTAGTGAACACTGATCTCTGCTCCAATCACATGGAGCAGAGATCAGCGTCACTAGTTGCTAGGCAGAACAGGGAAATGCTGTTTACAACAGCATTTTCTCGTTCAGCTGCCCCGTGAGACGATCACGGGTATGCCCGCAGCGATCGAGTCACGGGGATCCCGCCCGGCACGCACGCGCGATGGCAGGGGACGGCAATTTCAAATGGACGCACCTGTATGCCAGTTTGCCTACCCGTGCCATTCTGCCGACGTACATCAGTGTGTGCTGGTCGGGAACTGGTTAACCACTTGCCGACCAGCGCACGACGATATACGTCGACAGAATGGCACGGGCAGGCAAATGGGCGTACATGTACGTCCCTTTAAATTTGCCGCCCTGCCATCGGGAGCGCGCTGGTCGGGACCCCCGTGAGTCCGGTCGCGGGACCCGCGGACTCGATCGCCGCGGGCATCCCCGCGATCGTCTCACGGAGCGGCCGAATGGGGAAGTGCCGTTGTAAACAACATTTCTCCATTCTGCCTAGCAACTAGTGATGCTGATCTCTGCTCCATGTGATTGGATCAGAGATCAGTGTTCACTAAATGAAAGCCCAGCCCCCAACAGTTAGTAACACGCCCCTAGGAACACTTAACCCCTACACTGCCACCCACTGGTTAACCCCTTCACTGCCAGTGTCATTTACACAGGAATCACTGCATTTATATAGCAGTGATTACTGTATAAATGACAATGGTCCCAAAAATGTGTCAAAAATGTCCGATGGGTCCCCCACAATGTCGCAGTCGCAATAAAAATCGCTGATCGCCGCCATTACTAGTAAAAAAAAAATAATAAAAAATTATTAATAAAAATGCTATAAAACTATCCCTATTTTGTAAACGCTATAACTTTTGCGCAAACCAATCAATAATCGCTTATTGCGATTTTTTTTTTTTTTTTTTTTCAAAAATATGTAGAAGAATACGTATCGGCCTAAACTGAGGGAAAAAAATGTTTTTTTATATATTTTTGGGGGATATTTATTATAACAAAAAGTAAAAAATAATGCGTTTTTCAAAATTGTCGCTCTATTTTTGTTTATAGCCCAAAAAATAAAAACCGCAGGGGTGATCAAATACCACCAAAAGAAAGCTCTATTTGTGGGAAAAAAAGGACGTCAATTTTGTTTGGGAGCCACGTCGCACGACCGCGCAATTGTCAGTTAAAGCGACGCAGTGCCGAATCGCAAAAAGTGGTCTGGTCTTTAACCAGCAAATTGGTCCGGTCTGAAAGTGGTTAAGGAGCCGCACCTCTTTAATTCTCAGGGGCACTGTGGAGTGTATGAAGAGAGATCCTTGTGGAAGGGAGGTTAAAGTAGCCCTGGCCAGAGGAATGGGGAGACTAAGATGTCCGAGGTGAGAGTTCTGGGAGCTTGAAGGGAGCGCGTGGTGTTATTCAATACCAGTATTATTACTATTATACTATTGGTGAAGGGAACATCCTATCACGGGAATTAGGAACACTATAAGAAGTTTTTTGTTTTCACTTTTTTAGGTACTTTTTGAACCAAGTTTGAAGAATTGTACACTGGATTTATGGACAATTTAGAGGGCTGAATCACTATATGTATTTAAGCAGTGGGTTTGACATAAGGGTTTATTCAAGGAATTTCATATTTATGTTTGTAGTTTACAGTATACATATTTTTCTATGATTGAGTAGCTCACTAGCCGTGCAGCACTTTTATCAGTATTCATTTTCTTATTTGTGAGAACACAAATTGGTGTTTGCAGCAGCATGTATTTCAATGTTTTGTTTGTTTTTTTGTTTTTTCTCTTTTTGTTCTCTTTTTTTTTTTTCTGGCATAGTTATATAATTTCAGTCACTAGGCACTTTTTATCTGGTAGCGCAGGAGTTAACAACATTATATTTCTTAACACCTGCCTGAAACTTTTGCACAGTCCTGTAGGTCAACATCTAGAAAGCATAAAAAGAAACACCAATTTTTATACTGGGTTTTGGCGTATTCACATGCATTCACAAAGGTCGACGCATTTCATGGATATTCCTTCTTCTTCAGGACTGTCTGGGACGCAGAGAAAGTTCTCTTCAAGTAATGACCTACAAAATATACAATAAACTTTAGGCATAATATTATTTCAGATGACCCACAAATTATTTATACTGTACACTAATAGGTGGTTATGGACAAATATCATGAAATAAATGCACATCATTTATCTCAGAACAAAAGAAGCTCTCTGTGATATCTAGGATGTCAAATTAGGGGTTTCATACTCCCAGAGGGGCTAATAGGGCCAGATGTTAGAGCCTATGCGGGATTACACAGAAGGCGATTATAACACAAAGAGGTGTGGGGGGGTTTAGTCCCACTAGAGATAGCTGGACTGTAGGTTCCAGAGAAAGGGATAAAATAACCCCCCAAGCTCTACGGTACAAAACAGACAATTATACATCAAACAATATATTTTCTCTAGTTTCACATAAAGCAAATAGAATAAAGTAAAATGTCTCCCAATTAATGGGGACTAATTAACCTGTAAATGGGACGATTTGATTTAAACTTGCATAATTCCCATGCAGAGACCTCAACTTGGTCAAATTAAAACGATATAAAACATATGTGGACCCATGGCACATGGCACAGGGAAAATCCGATATAACGACTCCTTATGCCGCGTACACACGGGCGGACTGTATGGCCTACTTAGTCCGTCGAAACACATTTCAGCGGACAGTCCGCTCGTGTGTGGGCTTCAGCGGACTTTTTCAGCGTGCAGTCTGGCGTACTAAGTATTTCGGAATTTCCGAAATACTGTCCGTCATACTTTGGTTTCAGCGGACAATCCACTCGTGCATAGGCTAGTTCGACGGACTAAGAATGGCGCATGCTCAGAAAGGATTTACACGGCGGAAGGTTGCATTGCTGTGTATTGGACTTCCTATTTCTAGTCCCGTCGTACGTGCTGTACACGTCATCGCGCAAGCTTTCGACGGACTGTTTGTGCATCCGTGTGTGGTCAAGTCCGTTCATTCGAAAGTATGACGGACTGTCCGTCGGATTGTATGACGGACTAAGTAGGCCATACAATCCGCCCGTGTGTACGCGGCCTTAGAATAACCAAGGTTATATAGTATCAGTACTCAAACAATATCCCCCCAAAAAAAACCAGAAATGATTCCTCCCCTAACCCAAATGTGTCTATATCAACCACTGGGTTACCTAAAAAGAGTTGCCTGCTCTCCATGTGTGCCACAAAGTCATCAACTTAAAAATCCCCATCCTTATCAAGCCTTATATACCCCAGGGCAGTGGCAGCTGGTGGGTTTTTCCTTTTTTTTGGGGGGGGGGGCTGTTTTCCGGTCGGTCTGGCACTTCATCTATGTAGCGGGCATAGGGCAACTGGCAGAGGCTCCTGTGTCCTCTTCTCATGATTTCATCTTCATCATCCTGGTAGATGGCAGCAGATTTTTATCACGAATATCTTGGTACATTTTTCCATTCATCCTTCCTCCAGTGATCTGATGTTTGCCAGTACCGTGTGCTGAAAAACAGCCCCACACCATGATGTTCCCACCTCCAAACTTCACTGTTGGTATGGGGGGTGTTTTGGGGGTGATGTGCAGTGCCATTTCACCTCCAAACATGGTGTGTACGATGGCATCCAAAGAGTTCCATTTTGGTCTCATCTGACCAGACTGTATTCTCCCCGTATTTCACAGGCTTGTCTAAATGTTGTGCAGCAGACTTTAAACAAGCTTCAACATGCGTTTTTTTTTCAGCAATGGAGTCTTGCGTCGTGAGAACATGTATACAGGCCATGGCGGTTGAGTGCATTACTTATTATTTTCTTTGAAACAATTGTACCTGCTAATTCCAGGTCTTTTTTGAAGCTCTTCACAAGTGGTCCTTGGCTCTTGGACAACTCTTCTGATAATTTTTTTTTTTTCACTCCTCTGTCAGAAATCTTGCAAGAAGCACCTGCTTGTTGCTGGTTTGTGGTGAAATTATGTTCTTTGCACTTCCGAATTATGGCCCCAACAGTGCTCACTGGAACATTGAGAACTTTAGAAATCCTTTTGCAACCTTCTTCAGAGAGCTCTTTTGCTTTTACCCATAATGAGGTGTTTCTTGTGTGACATCTTGATAATAAGACACCTTTTTATAGGCCATCAGTTGAGACTGAACCAGCTGATATTAATTTGCGCTGACAAGGGGCACGATTGCATTCTAATTATCAGTAGATTTCAGCTGGTGTCTTTCCATGCCTTTTTTTTTTTTTTCACCTCCCTTTTTTCATGCGCTCAATATTTTTTTCTGTGTATTTTATTACACATAACTTAATTTCTGAACGTGTTTGTTTTGGTTTCTTTGTATGGATTGCATGGGTTGTTACCGACATGTGAAAATTTCATGTCACTAGCACTTTAGAAATATATTTATCTAAAAGAAAATGGTGACGCGTGCAATATTAAAGCGGTTCTTCACCCTAAAGGGGATGTTCCACTAATCTGATCCCTCCCCCCCCCTCCGGTTCCACAGTCGGCACCTTTCAGGGGGGAGGGGGGGTGCAGTTACCTGGATAATCCAGGTATCTGCACCCACTTCCGGCCAGACCGCCGCAGACCCCCCGCCCCCCCCCCGTTGTGTTCTGGGAAACGCACAGTTCCCAGGACACAGCGGGGGACCAGAAGAGACGCGCAGCGTGACTCGCGCATGCGCAGTAGGGAACCGGGCAGTGAAGCCGCGGCGCTTCACTTCCCGATTCCCTGACAGAGGATGGAGGCGGAGGCAGCAGCGAGACGAGCGATCGCTCGTCGTCTGCCGCCGACATCGCTGGACCCTGGGACAGGTAAGGCCGCGTACACACGGGCGGACTGTCTGCCCAACTTAGTCCGCCGAAACACATTTGAGCGGACAGTCCGCTCGTGTGTGGGCTTCAGCGGACTTTTTCAGCGGACTGTCTGACGAACAAAGTCTTACGGAATTTCCGTAAGATTGTCCGTCCAAACTTGGTTTGAGCGGACAGTCCGCCCGTGTGTGTGCAAGTCCGCTGTACTTTCGGAATGAGCGACTTTTCCCGCCCGGAGAAAAGTCTGCTAATTTCGAGCGGGTATCCAGGTAGGCGGGGCCCGCGACGGAGACGTCACGGGCCCCGCCGCCTGGTATGGACTTAAAGGGGAACCCCAACGCCGAAAAAAAAAAAATCGGCGTGGGGGTCCCCCCCAAGTCCACAACAGACCCTTGTCCGAGCACGCTACCCGGCCGGCCAGGAAAGGGGGGCGAGCGAGCGCCCCCCCCCCATCCTGAGCCGTACCAGGCCGCGTGCCCTCAACATGGGGGTGCCTTGGGGAAGGGGGGGCCGCGCGGCCCCCCCACCCCAAAGCACCTTGTCCCCATGTTGATGAGGACAAGGGCCTCTTCCCGATAACCCTGGCCGTTGGTTGTCGGGGTCTGCGGGCGGGGGGCTTATCGGAATCCGGGAGCCCCCTTTAATAAGGGGGCCCCCGGATACCGGCCCCCCACCCTATGTGAATGAGTATGGGGTACAATGTACCCCTACCCATTCACCTGTGAAAAAAAGTACAAAAAAAACACAACACAGGGTTAAAATATTTTATTGCACAGCTCCGGGGGTCTTCCGTCTTCGGGGGTCTTCTCGCCGGACTCCTCCGCTATCTTCTTGTAGCTCTTTTGCTAGCGGAGGAGTCCGGCTTTCTTCCTCCCCGCCGCCGGCCTCTTCTCCTGACTTCGGGGGTCTTGTCCCCCTCTTCGGTTCTTCTGCCGGGCCACCGTGCCTTCTTCTAGCTCTTTTACAGGCGGTGGCCCGGTCTTCTGTCGCTGTCCCGCCGCCTTCCGTTCTTCTTTTTCTTCTTCCCCAGGAGATGTTGCCTCGACGATCTCTCCGGCCGGAATGCCAGAGCCGCGCTGCGCGGCCACTTATATAGTGACAATGGGGTGGTGTCACATGGGTTGATGTCACATGGGGACTATGACATCGTAAGGGGGCGGGGTCACCATGTGACACCAACCCATGTGACATATACCATGTGACACCGCCCCATTGTCACTATATAAGTGGCCGCGCAGCGCGTCCCTGGCATTCCGGCCGGAGAGATCGTCGAGGCAACATCTCCTGGGGAAGAGGAAGAAGACCCACCCTATTCACATAGGGTGGGGGGCCGGTATCCGGGGGCCCCCTTATTAAAGGGGGCTCCCGGATTCCGATAAGCCCCCCGCCCGCAGACCCCGACAACCAACGGCCAGGGTTGTCGGGAAGAGGCCCTTGTCCTCATCAACATGGGGACAAGGTGCTTTGGGGTGGGGGGCCGCGCTCGCTCGCCCCCCTTTCCTGGCCGGCCGGATAGCGTGCTCGGACAAGGGTCTGTTGTGGACTTGGGGGGGACCCCCACGCCGATTTTTTTCGGCGTTGGGGTTCCCCTTTAAGTCCATACCAGGCGGCGGGGCCCGCGACGTCTCCGTCGTGGGCCCCGCCTACCTGGATACCCGCTCGAAATGAGCAGACTTTCCTCTGTGTGTGTGGGCGAGTCCATTCATTTCAAAAGTTGAGCGGATTGTATGGCGGACTTAGTCCGCTGTATTAGTCCGCTCAAAAAGTGCCGTGTGTGGGCAAGTCCGTTCATTCAAAAGTTTGGACGGACTGTCTGTCGGATTGTCTGACGAACTTAGTTGGGCAGACAATCCGCCCGTGTGTACGCAGCCTCAGTGTGATTTTATTAAAAGTCAGCAGCTGCAATATTAGTAGCTACTGGCTTTTAATATTTTTTTTTTTTTAGGTGCAGAACCACTTTAATTTTACCCGCTGTGTGTGTGTGTGTGTGTGTGTGTGTGTGTGTGTGTGTGTGTGTGTGTGTGTGTGTGTGTGTGTGTGTGTGTGTGTGTGTGTGTGTGTGTGTGTGTGTGTGTGTGTGTATATGCAATGTCCAAGGGCGTATTTAGCTGTGAAGCCGTTCACTAATTAAATAGCAGTATATTTCAGCATCCAATCACATGCCAGGGTTGGCAGCTCAGACTTTCTGCAGGATTCAGCTATAACAATGGATGAGCACCAGAACTGTAGACTTAAAAACTGTTGGTTATGTAACAGTCCACCCTGGAAGTTTCAAGCTTTGCTCATTGTTCCACATCAGGCTGTGTTTAGTAATGCTGTCAGCATTTCTCATCCCAGTTCTAGAGCTGGACACAGGATTGTCGGCTGGACTTTGGCACATATTATAATATTTTGTCATCTGTTATTAATTGCTTCCCCAGATGGAATGCAGAGAGGCGGAATAGTTGTAACTTTTGAATGTTTGACTTTCCTGTATGCATATATTCTGAAAATGGTTTACAAATCTTGAAATGTTTTATCTCACTGATTCACAGCATTGCGCTAAGACCCTTTTTTATCCTTGTTTATTCTCTCTTCAGAAAAAAAAATAATAATACATTTTGTAGAGTTAATGATCTGCATGAGCTCATAAACTGCTCATGAATTGCTACACTGTTAGCCCTGGTTTAAAATTTTGTCATTTTAACAGTTCAGTTGCATGACGAGTCGCATCCCATTGCTGGCAACAGAACTGTTCAAATTGTTGCAACTCAAGTGACAGCGACTTTGAAAAATGTCCCTGCACTACTTTTTTTGGGGATTTTATTACGACTTGCATAGACGTCAGTTAAATGATGTTGCAAGTCGCAGTTAAATCACAGGTGCAAATCGCACTGATCTGTGAAGCAGCGCAATTTTCAAAGCCACTCTAATGTGAACCAGGGCTAACAAGACAATTGAGCTATTTCCTCCCATACAGAACTGAGAAATTGTATATAAAAAAAAAATGCAGCACAGCTTTTATAGTGATGAGGTAAAGAGAGTGAAAAGAATGTATTGTTTTATTTGAAATTTAAACCAGAAAAATGTAAGTTATTTCAAGTACACCCTTTAAGCCTATTTAAATAGACCACTATTTCTGAGGGAGAGAGCAGGCAGATTTCAGCAAAGAATAGAAATTAGACGAAACCTTTACTTAGACATAATATAAATATTGTACAGATTTGCTGCAGAGCATCTTATTCTTATTAATGGGTGAATCATTTTGGAGGCAGAGATCAGGTCTATTTCAGCCATAAATATTACCTGCACATATTCACAGAACCGAATCTCATTGGTTTTCATAGGAGGCATGTTTGAAGGCAGAGAGTCAGTTTCTTTTAGTCCAGAAATATGAGTCTAGCACCCTGGTTCTAAACTGGGGCTACTATGCAAATGTAATTTTTGGCGGGCTGTAGGCAGCTTAGACTGATTGTACAGTTTATCTAGTCTTTCCCTAATCTCAATTAGGTTGTGCATTTATCACTCTTGCCAATAGGTGTCACTGGTACCACATGCCAGTATGAGACAGTACAACTGGGTTGAGTTATGAATATTTATTCTTCCAGCCAGTCCGGTAGAAGGTTCTTGGTCACTGGTGCATTCTGGGACAAGATATATATTTGGGCAGACCATGTGCTCGCTCTCTGGCCTCAGGCCCTTCTGGCCTGGGGAAGTGCTTCTGAAGTGAGCGCTGCAAGTAGGTCCGGAAGTCTGTCTAGAGCCTACTAATCCTGCGGTTGCCATTAAGCTGTCTTGCCTGGCGTGGAAGAAGCCGAGCTAAATAAAGAAGATCGAGGGGCGGACCCTTGCTGGCAAGAGCCAGGAGGAAGGCTGGTCTCTCAGAAGGGCCTGGTGACTCATTTGGAGGATGCACCTACATCTAAAACATGCCGGGCTGGCTTAAAGGTTCTGACACTGTGAAGCTGGGTCTTGTTCTACATTTGAAACTGTGTGTGCAGTATCGCTGGGTCAGCTTAAAGGTTCTGGTACTGTAAAGCTGTCTTTTATTTTTCAAGGTAGTCCGTAAGTTATCGGCTACTGGTATCTGAGACCCCAAAGACCTCCCACCAACTACCTTCTTTCAAGTTCCACATTAAAGCTTTGAAAAGATCAAAAGTGACTGGTGCCCAATTTCTGTTCAAAACTCCCCATTATAGCCATGTTGGCTTGCTCCCTGCCTCTGGAGGTCACACCCTGCCTTCAGTAGACCCAAGGGGGCGCTACATGAATAACGAGTATATTTTCTACAAAGACGTTACATATTGTAAGTCAGGGAGTAGGTACAAAAGCTCCCTGGGGTGAGCAAACTTTGAGGCACGAATAGCAGTCCAGTGCGGTAGTGACGAATAGTGCTGTGATTTATTTATTGGTGCTGTTCACAAGTCTTTACAGTGTACAGTGTTTCCAAAAGTAAAATCAAGACAAAAAAACTTCCAAAAAAAATCCTAGCCGTGTCACAGTGCTAACTATACAAACTGGCAATCCTTACCATCAGGCTGAACAAGGCTAATGATTGCTTACCAGTCTCTGCATACACGACTTGTTTGCTTTTTACTGACCTACAAGATAAAGCATCTCCATGGTACTGCCAGCCAAAAAGCTATAACCAACACTTTTTAAAAGAAAAAAGTTTATTTACACAAAAAGATTAAAAGTCCATATCCACAATGAAATAATCTGGTCTATTGGTTTGACAATGTGGTCTTCTGGTCTCATATCTGGAGTAGATACAGTATACAATAATTAATAAAATGTTTGCTACCGATTTTGTAGAACTGGGCGCAAAGAAATGTACACCTTACAAAGATGTCTGATAGGTTGCCACCAGTTGTTGCTGACGCATTTCAATTGTCAACAATCGTCTGCAGGGGATATCAGGTGGAACTCGCATGAGTAAAAAGACCAGGTAGGTGAGGTATAAAAACAAAGAGAGAAAATAGATATGGCGCTATACCGGTATGTGAGGACTCTCAGTATGCTGGCAAATAGAGTGTGGACATAAATGTGCTATGTTGTGTTGGTGAGTATCACATAAGTGGGGGCACATATAATTCTCAGCGTGCTGGTTGATTTAGCACAGAAACACGTATTATATATATTTCTCAGCGTGCTGGTTAATAAAACCCAAAACCACAAAAAAAAAAAAAAAAAAAAAAAAAAATCACAAAATAAAGGTCACGATATCACAAAACCTTGTGACCCTATTATGAAATGCTTATCTCTATATCATAACAGTATATGGTTATTAGTAAGGTGCGAGTGCAAATGCATTCATATGTGCCTTAAAAAAATATAAAGCTTAAAATAGGACTAGGTGTGCTAACTGGTGAAATAACCGTGCGTGTTATACTAATATGCAAAAATACAAAGATGAATATCATAGTGATGGCACAATCTAATATTTGGTCCAATTGTGATGCTATATAATAAACATAAAAATACCATAAAAACTAGATGCAATAAAATTTAAATGCAATAAAAAGATATGATACGAAAAAAGTTAATAAAAATAAAAATGTGCAAAAGATGTGCAAAAAATGCAGGTGAATTGTGAACATTAAACGTGGTGAAACAAGTCTCTAGTAAGTGACGGAATGTTCCGCAAGTGAAAAAAGGAGGGGAGTGATGGTTTCCAGCTGTGTTCTTCACATTCGGTGGCTATTAGTGTGTTATATTATTATGCTCTCACCGGAAAAAGGACCCCGTCCGGGGTGGATCAACTTTCACAATATTAGCTATTGTGCCGCTCTCTGGCTTCCTTCAGCTGTAAAAGTTAGGGATCCCTCGTTCCTCCGTGAGTGCAATGTGCCACGTTTATATAAGATAGAGAAGAGGCACATCCATAGTGTGATACCGTTTTAAAACTTTGTTTTTATTGCAGCAAATAGATTAAAACTACTTACAAACAGGCTGTTTAAAAGTGCGGTAGTGCATATAACTTTAAAATTCCCGCTCTGTTATCTCCGTCTGAGCTCGAGGTGTACGCTGCCTGGCCACGCCCTACGCGTTTCGTCACACGGACGTCATCTGGAGCGGCCATTTTCGTACACCTTTCATGCTTTATAGGGTGTATTGTGTCTATCGCGCATGCGCGGTCAATCGGCGCCATTTTAAGTGAGGGAATGCCCTCATACTATGGTGCTGCGCGATAGGCAATATACACTGGAGAATTGGGACTATACAATGAACTAATACCGGACATACAACATTGATCTAACATAATTTTACACCAAGAATAAAAATGCTGGTAAACGAGTTGAAATTTCTAACAAGTATGGGGGCGTTTATACTGAAATACTCCATGAGAATGTTGATTGTATTGAAATGAATGTGGGTGCTGGCTACTTGAACATTTACGCTCTGTTGTCTTGCAGGGACATGGAGGTTATTATATATAGAGAGTGTATGATGCGTCGCTCTTTTACCAGAGTGAATGGGGAATAATAAAAAATGTTAATTAAGAGCGGATAGAATTAAAATAGTGTAAATGCAAATAGGAATTGGATATTGGTGGAATGAGACTGAGGCAGGGAGGAATTGTAAAAATGTATGGAATAAAAATAATATATAAGGATATAAAATATATATATATATATATATATATATATATATATATATATATATATATATATATATATATATATATGTATATATGTGTGTATGTATGTATATATGTAAAATGGGATAAATTAAAAATCTTTCCATTGTGTAATGTATGGGAGGATATATGATGTATGTGAGAATATGACAATGGGGGAATAATGAGGAACTATGAAAAATGAGGAAGTATAAAAGATGAGGAAATATAAAAGATGAGGAAATATAATAAGGAGGGGATACAAAAATGACAATGTGAGGAAATGTAACCACACAATTGGGTATATAAATGTGTTTATACTTATGTGTATGTAGGGAGTCTCCTTATGATGTATGCAAACTGTGCCTGAGAATTGCCTCCAGGGAGTTTATTTTCGTTTATAATTGAATAACGTTCGACCCCATTTTATACAATTAGATAACGTTCGACCCTATTCTCAAACTTCTGACTTAATTATTATTCAGAAAGGGATTCTCACTTTGTGCCAACATAACGGTATTATATAGTATTGGCTGTTTGTTTTTATTCTCATGGGGGAGAGATATGTGATTGTTGCATAGTAAAAACAGGAAGATATAAAAATAAAATATATATATGAAAAGTGGTGGATCGTGTGGTTGTTGTAATGGCTATCTTTGTAGACCACAGTGTGACAGGTAGAGAGATCAGCATGTCAAAGTGTCAAAAAATCATGTAAAATCAATTAAAAAAACTTTGAAGCTTTATGCCTATAAATGTCGGTAAGGGGATAAGGGTGGAAAAATGATGATATTATCTATATTGGGTGGCATAAAATTCTTCATATAAATATATGATTTTTTGATAAATTGAATGTATTACATTCGACCTGGATAAAAAAACTGTTCAAATACGTTAATAGCAGTTAAAAGTTAGTTAAAAAACAATTGAGGTCCAGGTCTATATTCATTCCTGTAGGGTGTAACGTTTCAAGGTTAAAAATCCACTTCGTTTCATTCTGTGAAATTTTGATGGTCATGTCTTCTCCTCGCCAGTGTCCTTTAATTTTGTCGATGGCATAAAAAGTCATTAGTTTAGGGTCTTGGTTATGAAAGTCTCTGAAATGTCGCGAGACACTGTGTTTATCGTATCCTTTTTTAATGTTTTTAATATGTTCCCTAATCCTCTCATGTAGTTCGCGTGTCGTCCTTCCTACATATTGTTTGTGACAGGGGCACTCTATGACATATGTCACATGGGTGCTTTTGCAGGAAATTAGCTCTTTTATCGAGAATTCTCTTCCATTAGTGGTGGAGGTGAATTTAGTAGTTTTCCTATGGGTCTGTTTACTTCTGCGGCAAGGAAGGCATTGGCCGCATTTGAAGAACCCTTTTAGATGTTTACTGATCTTGATGTTACGTGGAGGGTCGATTGTATTTTTGACAATTTTACTTCTCAGGTTGGGGGCTTTTTTATAGATAAATGCTGGGTTGTTAGGTAAAATTTGTTTTAGCACGTCATCAGTTTTTAAAAATGGGCCAGTGTTTCTTTATGATCTTTTCTACTTCTTTGTGCTGTCTATTTAAACCCGTGAGGAAGGCAGTCACTACGTTCTTATTTTTCTTAAGGGTCCTTTCACACGGGGCGGATCAGTTCTGATCCGCCCCGTGGATGTCCGTTTGCTCAGCGGGGATCACTCCGCCGATCCCCGCTGAGCAGGGAGATGACAGGTCTGTCTCCGCACACTGCGCAGGGACGGACCTGTCACAGCGCCGGTCTCCCCTATGGGAGATCGGATGATGACGGACCGCAGTGCCCGTCGTCACCCGATCCGATCCGCAGACGGATGGAAAAATAGCTTTTTCCTCCGTCACACTTTTTCGGATCGGAGCGGGTCGGATGTCAGCGGACATGTCACCGCTGACATCCGACGCTCCATAGAGCTCTATGGAGCACCCGTTCAGGTCCGCCTGAAAAACTGACAGGCGGGCCTGAACGGATCGTCAGTGTGAAAGGGGCCTAACAGTTGTTTTATTTTCTATTAGTTTTTTCCTCTCCATTTTATTTACGGTTTCTTTGAGGGCCCTAAGATAGGACTCTTTGTACCCCTTATGTATGAATCTTCTGATGATGATTTCAGCTTGTATATCAAAATCCTCTTTTTCTGGTACAATTTCTGTATACTCTTAGGAGTTGTCCCTTGGGTATATTGCCAATCCATCTGGGGTGGTGGCAACTTGAAGTGGGTATGTAGCCATTACGATCCGTGGTTTTAAAAAAGGTTCTTGTACCTAGATGTCCTTCCGTTTTAAAAATTTGTAGATCTAAATAGTCTATGCTATGGTCGTCCCATTTGCCTGTAAACGTAATCCCATAAATATTGTGATTTATTTCTTCTAGAAAGGACTTTAATTCCGTCTGGGATCCTCCCAAACGATTAAAATGTCATCTATGTATCTTTTATACATTTTGAGGTTCCTTCTAGATGTTCCGTAAATTTGTTCCTCCTCCCAGTGGTCCAGAAAAAGGTTTGCCACGCTGGGTGCATATTTTGCACCCATAGCTACTCCCTTGGTTTGTACGTAGTATTTCCCTTTGTACCAGAAGTGATTATGGCTCATCGCCAGATCCAGTCCCTCCAATATATAATCTATTTGCTCTTGTTTTAATTCTGATTTGTTATGGAGGGCCCACTCCACTGCATTTAGGCCGTCTTTTTGTCTGATGTTGGTGTATAGAGAGTTAACATCGATTGTGACTAGTAAATCCTGGTCTTCTACTTTGACATTTTCCAATTCTTTTAGTAGTTGCCTACTGTCCCTTAGGTAGGATTTCCCCTTTGTTACTAACGGTTGTAAGTATCCGTCTACATAGGCTCCCAATCTTGAGAATACGGAATCTATTCCGCTTACAATGGGTCTTCCGGGAGGTTGTGTTTGGCTCTTGTGGATTTTTGGAACGTAATAGATGACTGGAGTTTTTGGTGCGTTAGGTACCTTGCTTCCTTTTTATTAAGGATCCCTTTGGATAGGCCTTTTTGGGTGTATTTATAGAGTTTTTTTATTAACTGACCTCAATTGTTTTTTAACTAACTTTTAACTGCTATTAACGTATTTGAACAGTTTTTTATCCAGGTCGAATGTAATACATTCAATTTATCAAAAAATCATATATTTATATGAAGAATTTTATGCCACCCAATATAGATAATATCATTTTTCCACCCTTATCCCCTTACCGACATTTATAGGCATAAAGCTTCAAAGTTTTAAATTGATTTTTTGACACTTTGACATGCTGATCTCTCTACCTGTCACACTGTGGTCTACAAAGATAGCCATTACAACAACCACACGATCCACCACTTTTCATATATATTTTATTTTTATATCTTCCTGTTTTTACTATGCAACAATCACATATCTCTCCCCCATCAGAATAAAAACAAACAGCCAATACTATATAATACCGTTATGTTGGCACAAAGTGAGAATCCTTTTCTGAATAATAATTAAGTCAGAGAATAGGGTCGAACGTTATCTATTGTATAAAATAGGGTCGAACGTTATTCAATTATAAACGAAAATAAACTCCCTGGAGGCAATTCTCAGGCACAGTTTGCATACATCATAAGGAGACTCCCTACATACACATAAGTATAAACACATTTATATACCCAATTGTGTGGTTACATTTCCTCACATTGTCATTTTTGTATCCCCTCCTTATTATATTTCCTCATCTTTTATACCTCCTCATTTTTCATAGTTCCTCATTATTCCCCCATTGTCATATTCTCACATACATCATATATCCTCCCATACATTACACAATGGAAAGATTTTTAATTTATCCCATTTTACATATATACATACACACTATATATATATATATATATATATATATATATATATATATATATATATATATATATATATATATATATAATTTTTATTCCATACATTTTTACAATTCCTCCCTGCCTCAGTCTCATTCCACCAATATCCAATTCCTATTTGCATTTACACTATTTTAATTCTATCCGCTCTTAATTAACATTTTTTATTATTCCCCATTCACTCTTGTAAAAGAGCGACGCATCATACACTCTCTATATATAATAACCTCCATGTCCCTGCAAGACAACAGAGCGTAAATGTTCAAGTAGCCAGCACCCACATTCATTTCAATACAATCAACATTCTCATGGAGTATTTCAGTATAAACGCCCCCATACTTGTTAGAAATTTCAACTCGTTTACCAGCATTTTTATTCTTGGTGTAAAATTATGTTAGATCAATGTTGTATGTCCGGTATTAGTTCATTGTATAGTCCCAATTCTCCAGTGTATATTGCCTATCGCGCATCACCATAGTATGAGGGCATTCCCTCACTTAAAATGGCGCCGATTGACCGCGCATGCGCGATAGACACAATACACCCTATAAAGCATGAAAGGTGTACGAAAATGGCCGCTCCAGATGACGTCCGTGTGACGAAACGCGTAGGGCGTGGCCAGGCAGCGTACACCTCGAGCTCAGACGGAGATAACAGAGCGGGAATTTTAAAGTTTTATATGCACTACCGCACTTTTAAACAGCCTGTTTGTAAGTAGTTTTAATCTATTTGCTGCAATAAAAACAAAGTTTTAAAACGGTATCACACTATGGATGTGCCTCTTCTCTATCTTATATAAACGTGGCACATTGCACTCACGGAGGAACGAGGGATCCCTAACTTTTACAGCTGAAGGAAGCCAGAGAGCGGCACAATAGCTAATATTGTGAAAGTTGATCCACCCCGGACGGGGTCCTTTTTCCGGTGAGAGCATAATAATATAACACACTAATAGCCACCGAATGTGAAGAACACAGCTGGAAACCATCACTCCCCTCCTTTTTTCACTTGCGGAACATTCCGTCACTTACTAGAGACTTGTTTCACCACGTTTAATGTTCACAATTCACCTGCATTTTTTGCACATCTTTATTTTTATTTTTATTAACTTTTTTCGTATCATATCTTTTTATTGCATTTAAATTTTATTGCATCTAGTTTTTATGTTTATTATATAGCATCACAATTGGACCAAATATTAGATTGTGCCATCACTGTGATATTCATCTTTGTATTTTTGCATATTAGTATAACACGCACGGTTATTTCACCAGTTAGCACACCTAGTCCTATTTTAAGCTTTATATTTTTTTAAGGCACATATGAATGCATTTGCACTCGCACCTTACTAATAACCATATACTGTTATGATATAGAGATAAGCATTTCATAATAGGGTCACAAGGTTTTGTGATATCGTGGCCTTTATTTTGTGTTTATTTTGTGATTTTTTTTTTTTGTGGTTTTGGGTTTTATTAACCAGCACGCTGAGAAATATATGTGCCCCCACTTATGTGATACTCACCAACACAACATAGCACATTTATGTCCACACTCTATTTGCCAGCATACTGAGAGTCCTCACATACCGGTATAGCGCCATATCTATTTTCTCTCTTTGTTTTTACACCTTTCCACCCATTTGGGTGGAAACCAATAGAGGCTGCTCTTACCTTTACTTTGTACTCAGTTTTTATTCATCTTTACTCATATTTAATTCTAAGGTTCCATAGCGCAACCTACACCCCATTTAATTAAGGTGAGGTATAAGGTTACTGCAGCTCATCTCAGAGGTCCCAACCAAGGGTGGTGGAGCCATAATCCCACAAGGGGTCAGAGGGGAGGGGGTGACCAAAAGAGGCAACCCCCATAACAGACGCCAAATTTACCTTTATAATCTGATAGTTATATAAGCATATATGAAAAGACAAGGCAGGCTGGATGTAAAAGCCACGATTAATCCCTGTAACAGGATAGTGCCTCTGGTCTGGATAGCTTTTTACTGACCTTAGCAGTTCTCTCAGACATCACTTGTCTGGTCCCCAGGTGTGAGAGCACTGGTTGTCTGTCTCAGGTGAATATAAAGTGACCTAGTGGAAAGAACCAAGACCCAAACTGGACTATAGATCAGAGATCCCTAAATGTGTATGAGAGGGGCCTGGGAGATGGTGTAAACCCTGAACTAGACTTTTCCCAGCTCTCTCTGAGGCACACTGCTGCAATATATATGAAAATCATATGGATTACATAGTTTATAAGGTTGAACAAAAGACACAAGTATCCCGTTCAACCTACGATTCACTATATATAATCCAATCCTTTTAATGAGAGCCAATTTTGGAGACAGGGAACCCCAGTTCCCCTGAGCCTATCCTTATGCCATACTCACACAGGTGTGTATTTACGGTCAGAGGTCAGGTACAAGACTTTGGAATGTCCCAAACTTTTGGAATTTGTCCGAAACCAAAATTTTGGTTGTTCAGAACAAACTCTTTGCTCATTCCAAATTTATACTAGAATTGAAAGGTGAGAAGAAATCTATCAGTGGACATTTTCTCTAATGCCGCGTACACGCAACCGGACTTTCCGGCAGACTAGGTCCGACGGAATCAGTCCGTCAGACATTCCGATCGTGTGTGGGCTAATCTAATCGTTTCTCATTTTAAAAAAAATCAGACGGACCTAGAAATAGAACATGTTTGAAATCTGTCCTACAGAATCAATTCCTATTGGGAAAAACGTTTGCCTGTATGCTGGTCCGACAGACCAATTACAACGCAAGGGAAGCTATTGGCTACTGGCTATTGAACTTCCTTTTTTAGTCCCGTCTTACGTCATCACGTTCAAAACGAAACGGACTTTCGAACGGACTTGGCCTGTTTGTGTGTGGGCAAGTCCGTTCGTTCGGAAGTCTGTCGGAACTCTGCCGAAAGTCCGTCGGACCTAGTCTGCTGGAAAGTCCGGTCGCGTGTACGTGGCATCACAATATCATCTGTGAAAGAATGAAGGGAACTCTTCCTAAGGCTGGCCGTACATTATGCAATTTTCTTTCCTTCAACCACAGGTTGAAGGAAAGAAAATTGTTTGATACTCCCATTAACACTGACTTTGTTGATGGGGAATCCCTCCTGCTGTGCTATTGTATTCTTACAGTGGGAGGTTTCCCAGCCTTCAGAATTCAATGATCGCTGCTGAGGGCTATAGCTAGTGGCAGTGATCAAACAAAAAAAGTCTGACAAGCTGGCTGTACTGAAGTCAATTAAATTGGTTGTAAACCCTTACAAACCACTTTGACCTACAGGTAAGCCTAGATTAAGGCTTACCTGTAGGTCCAAGAAATATCTCCTAAACCTATATGGTTTAACGGCGAGCATGCAAACTGGTCAGGCCGCAGATCTCGGCGATATGCCGTGAGTGTCGGCTCCCGTGCGCATGCACGAGAGTGACGTCATCGCAGCTCCGGCAAATCACAGCGCTGAAGTCGCTCCGGGATCCATGGCAGCGGGGAAGAAGATGGAGGATCACCTGCTTCAAGGGCTTCGTTCTCAGGTAAGTTATTCATAATGAGCTAGTATGCTATGCATACTAGCTCATTATGCCTTTGCCTTGCAGGGTGTGTTTTTTTTTTTTTTTTTTTTAACCTTTACTTCCTCTTTAACCACTTGCAGACCGGACCATTTTACTGGTCAAAGACCAGACCACTTTTTGCGATTCGGCACTGCGTCGCTTTAACTGACAATTGCGCGGTCGTGCGACATGGCTCCCAAACAAAATTGACGTCCTTTTTTTCCCACAAATAGAGCTTTCTTTTGGGGGTATTTGATCACCCCTGCGGTTTTTTATTTTTTGCGCTATAAACAAAAATAGAGCGACAATTTTGAAAAAACACATTATTTTTTACTTTTTGTTATAATAAATATCCCCCAAAAATATATAAAAAAAACTTTTTTTTTCCCTCAGTTTAGGCCGATACGTATTCTTCTACATATTTTTGGTAAAAAAAATCGCGATAAGCGATTGATTGGTTTGCGCAAAAGTTATAGCGTTTACAAAATAGGGGATAGTTTTATAGCATTTTTATTAATTTTTTTTTTTTACTAGTAATGGCGGCGATCAGCGATTTTTATTGTGACTGCGACATTGTGGGGGACCCATCGGACATTTTTGTCACATTTTTGGGACCATTGTCATTTATACAGTAATCAGTGCTATATAAATGCAGTGATTCCTGTGTAAATGACACTGGCAGTGAAGGGGTTAACCAGTGGGTGGCAGTGTAGGGGTTAAGTGTTCCTAGGGGTGTGTTACTAACTGTGGGGGGGTTGGGCTTTCATTTAGTGAACACTGATCTCTGCTCCAATCACATGGAGCAGAGATCGGCGTCACTAGTTGTTAGGCAGAATGGAGAAATGCTGTTTACTCTGCATTTCCTCCATTCGGCCGCTCCGTGAGACATTCGCGGGGATGCCCGCGGCGATCGGGTCCCGCGACCGGACTCACGGGGGTCCCGACCAGCGCGGGAGCGCGCCGCCGGCGGCGCGCTCCCGATGGCAGGGCAGCTTTGAATATTGGACGTACCTGTACGCCAATATGCCTGCCCGTGCCATTCTGTCGACGTACATCGTCGTGCACTGGTCGGGAAGTGGTTAATAGATCGACTTCAGTGCCACCAGTTTTCCCATAGATGGATCAAATGGCTCCCGCTGCTCTCAGCCAGAGGAGAGGGGAGAAGAGCTGCTTCAGACGAGCTGGATCGAGATTGGGCTCAGGTGAGTATTTAGAGGGGGAGCTACTATTAAAAGGTGTGTGTGTGTGTTTTTTTTTTTTTTTTTTTTTTTTTTACCTTCTGGCAGAGAATTGATTTACCTTGGCAACCACTTTAATGCATAGAATGCAATAAGGTAAAAAAAATCTTTAGGCTTTAGAACCACTTTAAAGCTAGGCTTACATCTATGCGATTTTCAGTGTCTTCGCAGGTCCACAGAAACACTACAATCCATTTAACCATATTGCCTATAAGTCCTGTTCACATCTATGCAGTTTCCTGCAATGTTTTTTTGCTTGGACA
This sequence comes from Lithobates pipiens, assembly GCF_037356315.1. NCBI lineage: Eukaryota > Metazoa > Chordata > Amphibia > Anura > Ranidae > Lithobates > Lithobates pipiens. The sequence continues at coordinate 17,722,569 of NW_027507825.1, forward strand.
GTGCATTTTTTGTTCCATAAACTTCAATGAAATTACATCAAATCATGAAAAAAATACTCTTCCTAGCAACGTCATTAACACTTCCCAAAAAATGCAAAACGCATTAAAAACACATCATAAAAGTACATGAAAAAAATGCAAAACACACCCCAAAATGCATCAACCACAAATGCACTATATTGTGAAAAGTATTGTATTGGGACACCTGCCTTTACACGCAGACTTTCCACAAAGTTTAGGAGTGTATCTATGGGAATTGTTTGACCATTCTTCTAGAAGCGCAGTTGTGAGGTCAGGTACTGATATTGGACGAGAAGGCCTGGCTCGCAGTCTCCGCTCTAAATCATCCCAAAGGTGTTCTAACGGGTTGAGGCCAGTCAAGTTCCTCCACCCCAAACTCATTCATCCATGTCTTTATGGTCCTTGCTTTGTGCACTGGTGTTGGAAGAGGAAGGGGTTACCCCCAAACTGTTCCCACAAAGTTGGGAGCACGGAATTGTCTGAAATGTCTTAGCCCTTGTACACACGGTCGTACATTCCAGTGAAAAATGTCCGATCGGACCGTGTTGTCGGATAATCTGACTGTGTGTGGGCTCCATCGGACTGTTTCCGTCTGAATATCCGACGGACAAAGTTTTAGAGCTGGGCTATAAAACTTTCCGAAAACATGATCCGATCTGACTTTGTCCCATTGTGTGTAGAGAATTCCGATCGGACCAAGTGCCACGCATGCTCAGATCAAATTCCTAGACCAAAGCTATTGGCTACTAGCCTGAACGTAGTCCCATCGTAACAAAATAACGTCGTCACGTTACGTTCAATCGGATTTTCCGACAACTTTGTCCGACCGTGTGTATGCAACACAAGTTTCGGACAAAATCCGATGGATTTTTTTATTGGAATGTCCAACAGTGTGTACAAGGGCTTAGTATGCTGACACCTTAAGAATTCCCTTAATTGCAACAAAGGTGCCCAGCCCAATCCCTGAAAAACAATCCCACATCATAATCCCCCCCGCCCCCACCCTCCACCAAATGATTTGGACCAGTGCACAAAGCTAGGCCCATAAAGGCATTGATGAGTGAGTTTGGGGAGGAGGAACTTGACTGCTTGCACAGAGTCCTGACCTCAACCCAATAGAACACCTTTGTGATGAATTAGAGCAGAGACTGGACTTCTCATCCAACATCAGTGCCTGACCTCACAAATGCGCTTCTGGAAGAATGGTCAAACATTCCCATAGACAGACACACTCCTAAACCTTGTGGACGGCCTTCCCAGAAGAGTTGAAGATGTTATAGCTGCAAAGGGTGGGCCAACTCAATACTGAACTCTACGGACTAAGACTGGGATGCCAGTAAAGTTCATGTGAGTGTAAAGGCAGGTGTCCCAATACTTTTGACAATATCATGTAAAAGGGAACCCAGCCTTAAGGGATGCAAATAACAATAAAATTAAAAAAATAAGAGGCTCTATGACTCCCTACCTAATGCAGTCACAGCGCCAGAGGGGTGCTTGAAAGTGCTATTGCAGCCCATAAATTTCTGTAATCGCCCCTTAGCACCTCCATCCACTAGGCTGCTGCTCCCTACTTGCTGGGGGTTGTCATTGCTGGGTCTGACCTGACACATGCTTTTAATATTTGCTGACCCTGACACTTGGGGGGGGGGGGGGGGCGCGTCATAGGTTTATACCCAGCCATTTATTTATTTTTTGAACAGAGTAAGGAAGAATTAGAATCTCCCAACTGGTGCCACTTGGGACTGAAACTGATTGGACAGAGAGAGCAATATAATCCTGATGGTGGTTATAAGCCAAAGCAAACATTTTGCTGCCGAAAGCCGCCGAGAAGAGCCGAAGGAGGCCGAAAGCCGCGAGAAGAGCCGAAGGAGGCCGAAAGCCGCGAGAAGAGCCGAAGGAGGCCGAAAGCCGCGAGAAGAGCCGAAGGAGGCCGAAAACCGCGAGAAGAGCCGAAGGAGGCCGAAAGCCGCGAGAAGAGCCGAAGGCGGCTGAAAGCCGCGAGAAGAGCCGAAGGTGGCTGAAAGCCGCCCAGAGGCCTAAAATCGCTCAGAAATCGCGAAGGATCAGTGTATAACACGCACCCGCAATTTTCCCCTGATTTTAAGGGGAGAGAAGTGCGTGTTATACGCCGATAAATACGGTAGGCACTTCCTATTTATTCTCTATAATTAAAAATACAAATTGATGGGCTGCTACAGGTTTAAGTTCTTTCTTACTTTCTAGTATTTAAAAAAAAAAAAAAACATTTATAAAGGCAAATTCCAACCCTCACACCGGCAGGATCCAATGAATGTGAGCGATTTTCTCGTTCCAGTACATTATGCATTTAATGATCACTATGAATAATTCAAAAGTCTGCTTATCATCCACTTAAATTGTTCTGCACCGAATGGAATGAGTTGTTTACTATACCCTGTTCTCATTATTCCATTAGAAGTTGGCCTTTGGGGATAAAACAGCTTTTGGGAGACAACCAAAAGATAAATGATAAGACCAACTCAAGTAATTGAGCTGCGAGTTTGAAAATTACTTGCTAAGCTATTGCTAGACTTGCCAGGCTTCACAAGTTTTGTTGCAGCAAGTCCACGTTGCATGACTCCGGATCCACTTTCTTTGCAAAGATTCTGCAAGTCTGCTGCAAGTTCTGGTTCAGTTATGTTGTGCAGTAGTCATCCCACCACAGGGGGTCACTGTGGCTGAATTTTCATGCTGTAGACTTGCAAAGCTCTTGCTGTAAACTCACCACTGCAACTTTGCT